>NW_026692653.1:0-18006 GCF_021218885.2 Marmota monax
TTATTTGGTCTTTTAACACAGCACAGCTTGGAATGCAGCTTCCTTTATTCTGCTATCTTCCATTTCTCATAAATTAGAATTTTAAACACATTTTCTTATGTATACTATAAAAATCATATTCCCATTGGAATTTTTAAAGCCTGTTTAGGTTACACATTGTTATAAATAAAAAAATTATTCACACTGCAAGCAATACTATCTCTTTCTCTTCAGTTTTGTCCCTTAAAAATGCAATAGATTTAGTATCTTTCATTATGCAAAAAACAATTTATCGATATAGATCACTATGAAGCTCATCAATATGAAAAATTTCTGACTTACATTTTGCCTCAATTTATAAATTGTTTTAAGTAGCAACTAAAATGGCATAAGAGTAAAAGAATCTTGAAAACCAGATGTTCATTAGGGTCCCAGATTTACCATTAAAACTGAGGATATATGTTATGATCTTATTTTTATTAGATTGTAATAGTTATACATAGAAGTTGAATACATAGTAGTATATATAGTCATTGTTACACTTAGTAGTTTTGTCGGGTTTATCCCAACAAAATTATACATGCATGGAATTTGATTTCAGTTCAAGATTCAATTCCTTTCCTGACCCTCTCTCCTTCTGTCCTTCCTGTCCTCCATTGTTCTCTTTCCTCTACTCTGATAGACATATGCTCCCTTCTCCATTTAGTTTTGATTGGTTCTTTTTACTTAAACAGAAAGATGACATTTCCTGTGGTATATTTGTATATGCACATAACATAATTTTTGAAGAGTTCATTATTTGTTGACTCTCCTTTGTTATCCTTCTACTTGGCCCCTCCATCTTCTCCTACTACACTACTGATCTTCCCTGTATCTTTTTGATATCCTATCCTTCCTTCCTCCTTTTCTTCATTTTATCCTAGCTTCCACATATTAGAGAATACATTCAACCTTTGAGTTTCTGAGTTTGTCTTTTTTCACTTAACATGATATTCTCCATTTCCACCCATTAACTAACAAATTCCATAATTTAATTATTCTTTATGGGTGAGTAGAATGACATTGTGTATACATACAACAATTTCTTAATTTTTTCATCCATCAGTGGGCATCTGGGTTGATTTTATAATGTAGTCATTAAGAATTGGACTACTATAAACTTGAAGTAGCTATATCACTATAGTATGCTGATTTTAGTTCTTTTACAAAAATAACCAGGAGTGAAATATCTTGGTTCTATTGTGGTTTGATCCCTAGATTTTTTTAGGAATATTCAAACTGCTTTGCAGAGTGAACATACTAGTCTTCATTGTTTCCAACAATGTACAAATGTTCCTTTATCCAAACAACCTTGCCAGCATTTATTGTTGTTTGTATACTTGCTCATTACCATTCCAATTGGAGTGATATTAGCCCTTATTGTAGCATTTCTCTGATTGCTAGAGATGTTGAACATTTGTTTATATATTTGTTGTTCATTCATTTTCTTCTTTTGAAAAATGTCTCCTCAGTTCTTTTTCCCATTTATTGTAATAGGTTGTTTTGAGGGTATATTGTTGTCTGTGTTATATATTCTGGATATTAACCCCCTATCAGTTGAGTAGCTGACAGACTTTCACTGATTCCCAGGGAGAATATATTTTTGATTTCATCTTTATAACATGGAAGGTAAATATTTTTTATCTAATAATAGCAGAAAACAAGATTCAATTCCTTTCCTTTAAGAAAAAAAGCAGCATAGTCTACTCAAAGTCTATTCTTTCAATTCAGATCCCACTTCTTTTGTGAACAATTTGGAGCAAAAGTGCCTGATATTGGTATGTGGGATTCTGACACCATAAATTGAATAGAATCAAGAGGACTTGAGTAACATGAAGAAAAAACTTCCATGTTATTGGAAAGTGTATACCTGCAACTTTAGTTCTTCACATGTAAATGTTTGCTATGAAAAATCAATGTCAAAGAAGTGTTAAGCAATAGTAAAGATATTTCTGTAGTACTGGATATATAATGCACAGTCTTGTAAATATTCTCTAACAGTGAATCAAGGAACCTTTCTGATAAGGGTTGGTATTTCTGGAAAAGTATGTATTCTTTGATATGTAGATTAATAAACCCTGATATAGAGTTAAAAATTTGGCTTATTAAATAAAATATTTAAATCCTTTACTAATTGTTTTAGGGTACAGGGCTATTGAGAAAAGAGGTCTCTGTCTTCAAGAAATGACTAGAGTTTATGTGGCCACTCTAAGTAGAGGAGAGACATTGCAAAGTTAAGGGTCGGAAAATATGAAAGTGAAATGAGATGAGAAGGAAGAGATTACTCTTAATTTACAATATTTGTTATATTCTTATGTTCATACAGCACTTTGTAAGAGGTTCAGTTCAGTTGAATAATTCTGTAAAATTTTTGTTGTTTTCCAGAGGGGCTATACACCACTTTTACTTGCCATAGAGCAAAACAGACAGCAGATGGTTGAAACATTAATTCAGAACAAAGCAAATATACATGCAGTTGACCAGAAGGGAAGGTATGGTACTTTATATATATATTATTTATATAGTAACAATCACTCATGGAAAAATGACTAGTTTAATGGGAAAGTCAATATTAACATATTTAGAAAAGAGTGATATAAAAAACAAACCACAGTTAAGGTAAAAAATCAATTATTCGAATTGAGAAATACAAATAAGTATATTAATATGATTCAAAATTATTGGCAGATGTTAGTTATTGGTTTATTGCTCACATGATTTTGTATTAACTAAAGAGTTTTACTATTACTATTAGTTTTGTAAAATATGGAGTTTTAGTTTACATTTTGGTTTCTATTATATTTTTAACTTCTGCATCTGATTTATTTTTCTTTTGGAAAAGATGTATTGATCATAAATAGGCATTGGAAATTATTTTTTTATTTGGTTGACTGTTCTAAATTACTTTCCTTGTAGAATATTGATGTTAGTTTATTCCTAAGTGTTTATTAATTGCTACTGCCAAATGCTGTTCATTTTTATCATATTTTGGTGCTTTTGCTTTTAATTGGAAGGTACAGAGGGAAGAAAGTAGCTTTAATGGAATAAATATTTTCTTTAATAAAGATAAGACATAGGCAGGTTTTAAAGAGAAAAAAAAAAGCCTTGGATTCTCACACAATTGGATTTTATTCCTAGCTTTTGTAGTACATCACCTTAAAAACAATACTTATGACTAAATATATTTCCTGATATGAAAAATAGGATAATACATGCTTGAAGGATGATTGTGAAATTGTACATATTGCATTGCATTCAATGTTTAGCAAATACTTATTAGTACCATTAATTGAAATAATGATTATTATTTTATTGTTATTATTAGTGTGCAAATAGCCTTTTCTGCTTGACCTTTAGCTGACTGTGAGTTACAGTACATTGTTTCACACTAAGAAGGAAATGGAGCTTTCTTCAATGAAAGTTTTACCAATTTCAGTTAAATGACCTCATCATAGTTACTGTCCATTGAAGGACTTTAAGTTTGTTAACATCTCCCTCATTGGGAAAAGAGATTTTCTTTTTTTTCCTTTTAGACTTTGAGATGATTTGCAAAAGTGAATATTTGTTCTCTTAGATGTTTATGTCTATTAATATCTGTAAAGTAAGATGTCAAATTGAGAAAATATTATAAATTAGCTCTTTGAATAACTTTATTAAAATACTTAAAGTTGACGTTATCTCTCTTATTATAGAACAGCCCTCATGTTTGCTTTGGAACAAAAATCAAAACACGTAGTTGAGATGCTTCTTCAGAGTGGTATTGATGTCTCTGCTGCAGATAACTTTGGGCAGATGGCATTAGCTTATGCTATTGCTAGTGGTGATACTAAGTAAGTATTTACATTAAAATACTAATCAATATTGATTGGAGGCTGAAAATAATTAAAAAACTATTGCATTTTACACATGAGGTGAGATTTTATAGTACAGCTATATGTGGAATGATAATGAGTTAGAGTTCATCACCCAGGAACCCTGTAAAGTCTAGACAAAAATAGTGATGAATGTAAGAGTCTTCTCAGAGGTTCCTTTCTTCCCCCCCCCCCCCCCTTTTTTTTTTACTTTTTCCCTTATACATGCTAGTAAGTTGCTCTACCACTGAGATACATCACTAGTCAGCATCTTAGGATTCTTTAAAAAAAACTTTGTCATTATGATTCCCAGTCTTATCTCTTTCGTTCCAAGTATAACTCCTAACTGTGGAGTAGCAATAGTGTCACACTTTGATTTTTATAATTAGCCATTTGGGTCTTAAAATGCCCAGTTGAGCAGAAAATATTTTTACTCTCCTATGAAAGTTAGCTTTTCTACCACCCTTCTTTAATTTCCCAAGGACCTGAGAATTTCCTTAAAGTCTAAAGAGCAGGTGGAAGGACTTTTAAAATGTTAATTTTTCTCTGTCAATTCTGTTGCTGTGGTGTTGCTGTTAGAACTGGCTCTTCAGTCTGGTGATGAGTAACTTTTACTACAAAATGTCCTGATTGATCCCAATCCCTGAGTATTCATGGTAATGCACACTTAGATTTAAAAGTTACAACGCTATTTTTAGTTCATATATACATATGCTTGTTTATTCAGCTATTATTCCCAAACAGCAGAATTCTGTTTTGGCAACTTGGCCTCCTAGCTTTAGCCACACACATATTAAGAACTCTGGCCCTGTCCCACAACTCAAACCTTTATGTGGAACAACCCCCATGCATTATCCTTTGAGGACTTTGTCTTTTCTTGCATAAACTAATCATTCAGAACTATCAGATAGCTTCAAATAATATCACTGAAGAGATGAGAATTTCCAATCATCTTCCCTAAAATATGTGTTCCTCGAAACCTCTCATCCCTTGAAGTATATTTTCTTTTACTGCAGGAGGCCCAATATTAATGTTTCCCAGGTTGGGTGTGTCTAGTGATTTGCTTTCCAAAGTAAGAAAATTTCCCAAACTATTGCAATCAGTCTAAAGTTTTCAGCATATATCAAGTTCTCCCTTACAAGGAAGAGATAAGTTCTCTGAGCTTAAAGTAGATTCATTGAATCTAAGAGCGCTAAGCCCCATTATGACTTATTAGTATCCATGTGTAAAGAGGATTTGGTCTTCCAAGTCAGTTAGAGGTCGACATGGAGATTTAGCTTCCTCTAAAAATTATCCATTGATTCTTTTCAATTAGGTGGAGAAGAAATAGTAGCAGTCCAAGCCAATTCTTGGCATTGGTTAATTTCCCATTTTTGGTGTTATTGATTAGTTTCACAATAGGGGATGAATATATTCTCTAAAGAGATATGATAGTTAAAAATAAATTGTTATAAATTATTTAATGTCTAATTTGCCCTGAGACATAAAGCACAAAAAAGACTACAATCAGTAACCAAAATTAGAACTCAAAAGCATTTTTCAGTAATTTCAACACTTGAATATTAGAACCTGTGAAGAATACACATTGGTTTATTTGGGATTCCAATTATAGTTGACTAAAAAGATCAAATTATGCCATTATTTTCCTATTTCTTTTGACATGTTTTAATATTACCTCATAGAGTCTTCCTAACAACTTTGTAAACTAAAGTGGTACAACCCTTATTTTTTAGAAGAAGCCCTTAATTTTAAGAGAAATTAATTGTGCAAGAAGAAAGAGCTATTATTTACATGACATTTTCTGAGTTCTAGCTATATCAGTTAATATACTTACCTATATTGTTCTCAATTCATGATCATTTTATCTTACTTTGTTTTCTTAATATAAGCTTATGGGTGCAATGGCATGTGTATTTACCACAGCTACTTGGGGGAGAGAATGAGGCAGGAGAATTCCTTGAACCAAGGAATTCCAGACTAGCCTGTGCATCATTGTGAAATCCCATCTCAAAAACAAAAGAAAACCAAACAGTTTACAAATAATTGTCAAGTTAATAAAATGTCTGGGCTTACAAATTTGAAGTGCATATTATAAAGTTCTGATATAAGATCTAATATTGTTTAAAATACTATTATATATTGAATGTTTGGTTATTGTTTTTATACCAATATTAAAATGCTAATTTGATTCATTTTTTATCTATAGCCTGAAGGAATTAATTCTTCAATATATGAAAGTAGAATCTAAACATCCTGAAAATATCAACCCAGGTAAGACTTCTGAAAGTGAATTAATCATGGTATTCATGGCTTATATAAGAAAAGTAAGAGTATGCCAGGTGCAGTGTTGGCAAGCCTGTAATTGGGTGGCTCAGGAGGCTGAGGCAAGAGGACTGCAAGTTCAAAGTCAACCTCAGCAATTTAGCAAGGCCCTCAGCAACTTAGCAAGACACTTTCTCAAAAATTACAAAAGGACTGGGATGTCTGTGAGTGGTTAAGCTCTCCTGGGCTCAATTCCTGGTACCTGAGTAAATAAATAAGAGTAAGAAAGTTTGGACTGCTAAGGAGCAGTGGAGAAATTAATGTGTTACATTCATATTGTTCTTAATATTTTTATTAATAATCTAGAATTCATGATTATTTAAGCCATTAATTGTAGGAAATTTATAATCTGAAATGATATTGTCTGAAGTAATTTTAGGCTAACTTAATCTTGGCCCCTGAAATCTTATATTTATGTGCATAAATAAGTAAAAAAATTCAAATTAGCATGTTGTCTTTCCTATATAATGACATTGTAGCAAAGTGGACTTGTAATAAAAACAGATGTTCTATTTTTACTATAGATATCAACTCTTACTGTGTATACAAATTCATGGATTTTACAGTGATATTTCCATACATATGTAAATAGTACTTGAATCCCAAACCACTTTCCCTACTTCCATTTCTATCTGTCCCTTCATTTCTTCATCCCTTGTTACCTTCCCTCTTTCCTAATAACCCCTTTTCCATTTCCTAGTCATTCTTAATTTGTTTTCAAATTGCACATGTTATAGAGAATGTGATATTTGATTTATGTTTCTGACTTATTCTGCTTAACATAATAGCCAGCCTTTCCATCCATCTTAAGTTTTTGTCTTTGTTTCTTTCTTTTCTCTGAAAGGCTTGAAATATACCATTTCATGTTCCCTGGCCTTCAAAGTTTCTGTTGATAACTCTTATGTTCTTATGAGTTTATTCTATAAGTGCTTTGGCCTTTTTTACATCTTTCAATGTACTTTTGGCAATTTTTATAAACGAACGTGGAGAAGTTCTATTCTGGTCATGTCCATTTGGTGTTCTAAATGCTTCCTGTATCTGGACATCCATAACATTCATGTTTTTTGGGTTTTTTTTTTTTTTTTTTTTTTTTTTTTTAGTTTTTGGCAGACACAACATCTTTGTTTGTATGTGGTGCTGAGGATTGAACCCGGGCCGCACGCATGCCAGGCCAGTGTGCTACCGCTTGAGCCACATCCCCAGCCCCAAGGACATCCATAACATTCAAAAAATTTAAGAAATTTTCTGCTATTTTTTTCTCCAAATAAATTGCATTGCCTATAAGCCTGTAGTAATACACCATTGTCTGTGTTCATAATTCATGAGTTTAGTCTATAAATCAGGTACCAAGGACTTTGTATATTCTGTTTCTTCTTCTTTTTGTTGTCATAACTAACTAAACGTGACATTCATCATTGCCTTCCAACTCTGATATTTTTTCTTCTGATTAATCTAGTCTATGATTGAAACTTAGATTTATTTTTTTTTAATTTGAAATATTAAGCTATTTATTTCCAAGATTGCTGTTTGATTTCTTTTCGGAAGCTCTATTTTTGCACTGTTCTCTAATGCCTTGTAAAGTTTTTATTACTTTATTTATCTTCTATTTGTATCATTTTTGAGTTCATACATTATTTTTAATCTTTTTAAATCCTTTTTCTGGCATTTTGTCTACTGCAGTGTCATTGGAATCAGTTGCTAGAGAGTTATGAACTTTTGGAGGATCCATGTTACCTTACTTGTTCATCTTATATTTGTGCTAAATTTTGTGCATCTGTGGGGATGTATGTTTCTTCCACATTTATGTGAGAGTCTTCTTAGGAAATAACCTTCTCTTGATGATGTATCCTGGGCTATTGGTTTATTTTGTCAAGATTATTTCCAAATTATAGACTTTGTATTATAGACTTTTATGTTTTACCTGACTGTGATTCATGGATTTTGTCACAGTTTGTACTATCATAGCCTGAAGGACCAACTTTCTTTGTCAATCTTGTGAGAATGGAGTCACATGATGTAGGCAGTGGATTATGTGGGCTGCATTTTTTGTGGTCATTACTGTAGCCTTGTCAATAATTTTCTGTCTGCAAAGGCACGGGAGAGACCTAGTGCCACAGTCCAGCTGGGCAAAGTAACTGAGAGGTGACAAGCAACTGAAGGTTGAAGCGGTAACTGAAGGTAACTGAAGATAACTGCTTTATTATAGAAGAGCAGAAGTATATATATCTAACTGATTTACATAAAGCATGACTCAATCAGCATCATCCAATCATAGCATTGCTCCCCTACAGATACAGCAATCAGCCAATAAGGAGTCCCCACCATCTTGATGACTCAGTGGCATTGCCTCACAAGCCACTCCTCCTGGCAAACTGCCAGGCACCATCTTGACATGGTCATGGCCTCCAACAACCTAGGCTGAGGTGCTGCTTGGTGCAGACTTCATACCTGCACAACTCTGTAAACAGAGTTGTTTCACCTACCTGCTCATGCTATGAGGGTGGCTGCCAAACACTGGATTATAGTACATTCGATCCATACCAACATGGGTACATGTCAGCTGGGGGCTTTTATTTACCCTGTTATTTGACTCGAAGTACCTGCCAAGTTATAAGTGGGACTGTACGTCTTCTGTGGAAAGTAAGATGCATTTTTTCTTACCTTTGCTGTGGGTTTTAGAAGTTGCAAAGTACCTGCCAATGTGTTCAAGGAATGGGGCTGGATCCCCAATGCAGATGGAAGAAGACAAACAACAATAATACAGCATGAAGGCAAACTAGATATAGGTATACAGAAACAATCAAAAAGAAAAAAAAAAAAAAAACATCAGTAACAACAGAGAAGAAAAGGATAAAATATTTAGGATCTACTAAATTGTTAAAGGTTCATAAAAGTAAAATTAATTTTAAAAAAAGGAAAAATGAGAAATTAGAAGAAAATTTAAAAATTCTATTAAATTATGACAATAAAAGTAATGAAACAAAATGACAAAGTAATAATTAAAAAGAAAGTAACACAAAGCAAAATCTAGTCAAGAATTTCTTCTACATGAGTTGTATGTGCACACACTGTCCTAGTTTTGCCCAGGGCAATTGTCAATGCCTGCATAGCAGCAAGCCCTTCATACCTGCAGAGCTTTGGCATTATGAGGGTTGTGCCAGAAAGTCATATATTCTGCCTGTAGAACTATAGTCTGTGTGGGCTGGGGATGTGGCTCAAGCGGTAGCGCGCTTGCCTGGCAAGCGTGCGGCCCAGGTTCGATCCTCACCACCACATACAAACAAAGATGTTGTGTCCGCCAAAAACTGAAAAAAAAAAAAATTAAAATTTTCTCTCTCTCTCTCTCTCTCTCTCTCTCTCTCTCTCTCTCAAAAAAAAAAAAAAAGAACTATAGTCTCTGTGCCCAGGGATGTGGCAAATGTCTGAACTCCAGTATCTACCCAAAATGTGAATGTGAATTGAGATTGTTCCAAAGAGCAAATGTATTTTCTAATATTTTTTTCTATAAGTTGAATGTATTTAGTAAATAAAAATTAGTTATTTGTGTCACTAAAAATGAGTTGTCTCATTAAAATGAGGTGAAATACTCTGTGGCATTTTTAAACTATTTTTTGCATAAATATGTAATTAAATTATTCATTTGTGTATTTTCAATTTCTTCAACTTATGAGAATAGCCATATTCTATCGCTTTGATCTTTATCACCAATTTGGAGGTGACTGTCTTGCCATAATATGTTAGAGTCTGTAAACAAGTCAAAAATAACACCTGGCATTTTGCCAGGGGAATGTTAGAGTTCGTAAACAAGTCTGGATGGTGCCTGGCAAAATGCCATCGGGAGTGGTTTGAGAAGTAACAAAAGCGAGCTATTAAGTGTGGAGATTCCTTATTGGTTGACTGATGTATCTAGTTTATGCTAATAAGATAAGCTGTGTGGAATGTATAAATACTGCTCCTGTCCTGCAATAAACGGCTCCTACTCCTGCTGTATCAAGTACACAAGTTATTCGTCACACCCCCCCCCCCCCGCTAGTTTGCTGCAGCCACACAGACTGCGGCAATAATACTTATTAACTGTTAATGGTCAGCTCAGTGAGTATCTTTTTTTTTTTTTTATTATTTAGTAACTTTTTGTGTTCAGTACTGTAATCAAATCTAGGGCATTATGCATCCAGGTAAGTGCTCTACCATTGAGGTATATCCTTGGTCCCTAATACATAGTTTTAAATTCACAGAAAAATATGGAAGGTACTAAGATATTTTCTTCTGTACTTCCTTTACTTTCACAGTACTCCTCCATTACCAATGTCCACTACTAGGGGCATACTCTTGCTAACAATGATGAGCCTACACTTATACATTATTATCACTCACATATTTAATTTATATTAGGATTCTTTCTTGGTGCTATACAACTGTGGTTTTTAGAAAAATGGATAATAGCATGTATTCATAGTTGTAGCTTCAGAAACAAAATGTTTTATTGTGCTTATCTTCTTCCTAATCACCTCAACACACATGTAACCCCTTCCAACCACTTATCTCTATTATATCTGGAATATTTTTTTCCAGAGTAACCTTATATTTGGAAAAGTATAGTATATTTAAAATATTAAAGTTCCAACGTAATTAAATCTATTCATTTACAAAATACTTTTTAGTTTTTCTTTCTTTTGTGGTGCTAGTGATTGAATACATTACATCATGTGATATAGGCACATTGTCTATTAGTGGGCTTCATTTATAGCCCTTGTTTTCCAATTTTTGTTCACCAGTATAGGACATGAGGGCATATGGATTACATGCAGAAAAAGCAGGAAGTCTATAAAGATTTGCCACATAATGAAAAGGATTGAAAAAAAAATTGGATCATGCTGTACAACACAGTGCTAACTGTAACATCCTACTCTACTGGGACCAGATAAAATCGTCTCAGTGGAATCTGACAATCTCAAGAAGTCATAGTTTATAACAGTGGTCATCAAAAAGTATTTTACAGCCTTGCCATAGGAAAACTTTCTAGAAAAAGAGTAGTAAACATGAATTAAAATTATCTCCTCTTCAGTTGTCAGAATGAATCTTTGATGGTTTGGATGTGAGGTGTCCCCAAAAAGCTCATGTGTGATATAATGCAAGAAGGTTTAAAGGGGAAATGATTGAGCTATGAGAGTCTTAACCCAGTCAGTGAATTAATCCCCTGATGGGATTAACTGGGTGGTAACTGAAGGCAGGTAAAGTGCGGCTAAGGATGTGCATCATTGGAGGTTTGCCTTTGATATTTTATATCTGGTGAGTAGAGTCTCTCTCTGCTTTCTATTCAACAAGTGAGCTGCTTCCCTATGCCTTACTCTTCCACCATGATGTTCAGCCTCATCTGGAGTCCCAGGGAATGGAGTTGGCAGTCTATTGACAGAGACCTCTTAAACCTTCAAATAAACTCTTTCCCCACTATAATTGTTCTGGTCAGGTCCTGTAGTCACAGCAATAAAAAATCGGACTAAAACAGAATCTCAATGAAATTTGCTATGTATATTTATGACTGCTCCATACTGAATCTCATCAACATGTATGTCCCCAAGGTACTAATTTTTTTTTTAAAAAAAGGATATAAATAACAGTTCAGGACAGTAGATGAAAGGAAACAAAGCAAGGGGGGGGGAGAAAAAGGGTATCTACTGGGGACTGAATTTAAAAGAAAAAACGAAGCTGTAGAATTTGATCAAAATGAATCCTAATGTTTAAATTAAAAGAACCAATAAAAACAAAGAAAAAATAATTACATTGCCACATGCTTGAGTAAAATAATTCCATAAGTGCTTTAAATTTAGCAAATCCAACATTGTCTAAAGTTATGTCCCCTTCTTTGTATAAGCCCCTTCGGATTTATTCATACTATATGCTTTACGTTTTTGCCATTACAAATTAATGACGTACTTCAAATAATCTAAAAAGTAATTCTAATATTTTCAGAGAAGAGTATGAAATCAGACTATTTAATTTTAACAGAACTGACATTCTTTTAAAATTTTTGTTATTTTTATTACTATTATTATTTCACTTCTAGGGATCGAACCCAGGATTCATGCATTCTATGCAACGCACTACCATTAAGCTCCATTCTGTATCCTATCAGTAGATTTTCTCTTGGGGGAAATGCCAAAAGAGTAACATTGTTTTGTTTAATAATTTAAATGCATTGGAAAGGACTTTTTTTCTCATCAGAGAGACAATGGTTGGCACATTCTGAAAACATAATAGTTTACTTTAATCCTTTCTCATATCAGCTATTTCTACATGACAACTTGCTGCTACCTCCCTAGTACTTCTAAGTTTTCCTGTGACAACAAAGTATATACCAGAATGTACAAACTCTCAAGGATTTCATCTTTTTAGTGTCCCCCCCTCACTGCCCACATTGGAGGTAATGCCTTGTTTATAGGACACATAAGAGAGAAAGCATCTGGAAATAAGAGAATAATATCTTCACCAGAACAGGATTAGTGAGGGTTAACATATCAATTTCTATTTAGCTCTCCTCATATTTAACCTGGAATGTCTATGTAAGCATTCCAGTTCCTGGTCTGTTTTCTTGAGTTTTGCCATGCATCAAAGTACACTGTCCATGCATCCACCTTCCTTGTGGTAAAGGGTTTCATTTTAACCTGAGCAGTTTTGACTGAAAATCTGGAGCGATTGTGTATCATAACAGCCTAAGAATATTCTCTGATAATTATTCCTACTGCAATTAGTCCAGAAAAATCATGCTATTTGTTTGACACTTTCATCTCTATGCTCCTGAATCTGCTAATGATATTGTTTTCTGTCCATCTTGTAACTTTTAGATAAAAGTACAGTCATGGGACTGTTTACTTTTACTTTTAGGTATCAAATTTTGATAAATCCCATGCATCTTCCTTGCATTTAAAAAGTGCAAAGTATGGGACTGAAGAGTTCTTAATGCATTAATTGCCTATCAGAAATATAATTAATATTCATTCTAGAAAAGGCTCCATATATGGGCCTAGAAGAATTCTCTATAAAAAAGCATCAGACTCATACACTTTTAATATTTTATATTTTCTATTGTTGATTAAATATGTATTTTACTCTTTTCTTTAATAGTGGATGAAGATTCTACAGATGACCATTTAAAAAGGTAGGATTTTATAGAGTAAAAAAAATTGTATGATAGCTAATTATAGAATGAAGATGAAAGGAACAAATATTTTTTGAGTGTTCCAGTCTAGGATAGACAATTGCATCTAACACTTGTTTGTTAAAGTCATCGCAATGACTTTGAAAGTGTCTGTGCTATTATAACCTGTTATTTACTAATTAAGCAGTTCTCACTCATTCATAGAAGTTGACTAATTGTCCCATATTCCCACAATTAATAAGTACCAGGCCTGTAGTTACTGTAAGCTTGCCTGGCTGACAACTCTATTGTATTGCCCTACTGTGTAGGTTGATGCCAGTGCTGTACTAGAATCAAGAAGCAGGTCTGTATCATCAATTCAGAAAGTCAAAGTCAGTTGTGTGTTAATTCTGACTCATAATTTACCTGCAAAGCCTGGGTATAGAGTTTGTCCTGATATTTTTGACAGTTTCACTGATAACAAAATTTCTTTTTTTGTACATCAAAGATTTTTAGGAAAAATCTCACAAAGCTGTGGTATCATGTTTTCTTCATAAACAAGAACAGGCTAGTCCTGGAAAGGAATCATTTTACTTGAAGTTAAGGATACCTTTGTGTAAACCATGTTATATTAAATACATTAAGGCTCCATATGGAGAATATTTTAATTGATATCTCTACTTCCTGATTTCCCAGTTTGGTTTCCTTCAGTATTCTACCCCACGTATCTTTGACCTCTGTTTTTATAAACTGTTTTATAAATCAAGAGCTACATTTTCCTTCAGGCTACTACCCCTATTTACCTTTATGAAGACTTTTTTCTTTATAATCTTGTTTTCTTTTTCTATGATTAAAATCTTTTCTTGAATTTTTGTTTTTATTTTTTGTTGTGCTCTCTTTATTTTTTTAAAGTTGTGTCAATTGAATATTCATTTTTTTCCTGTTGACAGAATCCAAAGCTCAAAGAATTTAAGAATTTTAAGGAATTTTCACCTATCAATGTACCCTCTCACCCTTCAATATGTATTTGACATGCTGGCCAAATGATGGTCATGATGATGACCCTGAAACGTATAGATATAGAAAGGAATAGCAATAAGATTCAAACTGAGGTTCCTTCATGCTAACTCAGTACTTTTCCTGATTATCATTGTGTAGTAAATGTGTTCATAACAGGTTAGGGAGTGTCTGTAGAAACCCAACTAAAGTGGATAAGACTGGGATTACTAAGTAAGCCCAGTAATAGAGTATCAGAGTGACACTAACAAACGGAAGGGCAAAACTGAAGAGAAACAGCACTGTGTTTACTAGAAATAAGGGTTGTAGAAAATTGACCAAAACCTTGGGGTTTATGACCAGTTTGATTAACACAAAATGGATATTAAGGACATAGAATATTGGAAGCTGTCTAGAAAGGCCTATTAAAAATAAGATTTGAAGGAAGTCCTGATAGGTTGTTATTTTCTTGTTTGTTTAACTGGAAGAAGTGACAAAATTCAAGGTTTTTTTTTTTTTTTTTTTTTTTTTAAAAAGATGTTAATATAATTTGAGCCATGGGAAAAGTCTCCAGAGTTTAGAGATCTGAGAGTGGCTTAGGGACTCTAAAAACCCAGGAGACTAGAATTTGTTGGACACATGGATCTACAGTCTAGCAAGTGTCCATTCTCCTCTACTTCTTTTCTCAACTCATTGATGTCCTTCTTATGTGCACATATAGTAGATCATGAAAATAATTGGCTGGCAAAGTCATTGAAGAGCTTCATTTAGGTAGTTGGTAAAATGTTTATGCTAAGGCCTGTGACTGAGACTCCATTCAGTTTGTTTCCCACTAGCAGAAGGAACTGTGACTCTTGGTCCTTTGAGTATAACTTGTATCAGGAATCTGCATCTTCATACAATGTAGGTTTAAAGTTTGGAGGGTCCCACTGAGTCCTGCAGATGAGAGAATGGGGAGTGGAATCCCAGAGGAAGGAGGATATTTAGATAATATTTAGGGAAACACAGGTATGATTACCAGTACTCTGTTTTTCTAGCAATCTTTTCCCTTGGGTATCTGAGGGCCTGTAAAGGTTATAGGTGCTTGCTAGTTTATGTAGATTTGAATAAAGTGGGATTCATAATACATTTATAATAAGTATTCTCAATAACAACATATACATTCATTTCTTGACTTTGAACATTCAGTGTTCAAAATTTTTTTTAAGGTTTCATGGTTTCTTTTTCTTTTTTTCTTTCTTTCTTTTTTTCTGGTATCAGGGATTGAACTCAGGGGCATTTGCCTACTGAGCCATTTCCCTAGCCCTACCTTTAATTTTATTTAGAGATAGGGTCTCAGTGAGTTGCTTAGTGCCTCACTTTTGCTGTCTTCTTTTTGTTTTTGTTTTTCTTCTTTACAATGGGGACAAAACCTAGGGGTGCTTGAACACTGAGACACATCCCCAGCCCTATTATTTTATGTTTGGTTTTGAGACAGAATGTCACCAAATTGTTGGGGGCCTCACTAATTCACTGAGACTGTCTTCAAACTTGAATGCTCCTGCCTCAACCTCCCAATTTGCTGTGATTACAAGCATGCATCACCACACACTGCACAATGGGGTATTTTCAGTAGGTGATATCCATGCTGAAGAACTAATACCGCCATTTTAAACTACCTTACTTAGTCTTTGATCCATGGATAACCAAGAGAGAAGGCACTGTTTCTTGTTACCTTGTCTTGGGTTATAAAATGGGTGTTCCACTTAAGGTTAAAAAAAAAAGTGTGTGTGTTTGTGTGTGGATGTGTGTGGATGTGTGTGGCAGCTATTAATTGGATTTTAAGTTCAGCCTTCAAGACAGGCAGTTTCTGAGAATAAGTTTATTCTCAAGTTCTGCCAATACATTCACTGTCAGTCTGAAATGGAATTAAGACTACCATCATTGAATATCTCATAGTTTAAAAAAAGTGAAGGCAGAAAGAGCTTTATAAAACAGAGGTTATGTTTTAATCATATCAGTCAAGAAATACAATTTAATAAAGTTAAATCTAAGTTTTTACTAGAGTTTATTAAAAATACTATCCAACTACTTTATTATACATTTTTGCTTTACAGGATTTCTAATAAAACTGATCCTGATGATCATTGTCTCACCTTGGATGAGGCCAAATATAAATATTATGACAAGGTAAAGTGATCTTTTGTGAAATTAATTTTCTTGTTCTGAATTTTTGGTTTTGAGGTGTTAAAACTTAGCAATGGTTTTCTGATCTATTTTGTGCAAATTTGCTCAAACAAAACCATTTTAAGAGAATTATGTTGATATTTTTTAACTTGTACAAATGCCAATGTTCCCTTGAGGAGTTTAGTTTGGTGGGGGATGGAAGAAACATTGTACTGGTAAATACATATTGATAGAAAAATTGCATCAGGAATAAATTTCTTATTGCAGAAGCAATAGGAAATTTGGTCAAGGATTTTTTGTTAGATTTACATTAGTGTGACTTTTAAATCATACTTACATGATTTATAATATTCATGCCCAAATTATTTTTTGTAGAATCATGAAATTTCTTTTATGCCTTTAATTTGAAATAAATAAGGCACATTGGATAGAGGTTTTTTTTTTTTTTTTTTTTTAAGACCCTTTATATTTTACTCAATATATTTCTAGGAGACTTTTTTCATTATTTCTATCCTTGGTTCCATTTTTACACTAAAGTAACATTAGAAATTATGGAAACATACAAATTTAGAATAGGTATATTAATGTTTAGATTAGGGGCTGCAGTTGTAGCTGAGTTATACAGTACTTGCCTAGTATGGACTGTGAGGCAAGGGGTTCACTCCTCAGCATCATATAAAACTAAGTAAATAAATGTACAAAAATATAATAACATTATAAAAATGTTTGCATTAAAAAGGGATTTCTTCATGCCTTCTGACTCTTTCCACTAAGAGTATATTTAAAACTCTTTATCTAATTGAAAAATGGATGTCTTGTGAAAAATAATAACCACTACTGGAAGCATAGACTCTCAATAACCATATGATAAGACTTTAGTTTTATATTTTTTGTATCATAGTGTTTTAAAATATTCAAATGCTTATGTCACATTCTGAGATCTCGTATTTTAGACATTTTTTACTTAGTTATTTAAATATTCATTTAATAGCTTTTTAAATTTTAATAAGCTAGTCAAGGTTAATAAATATATTTGCATATATCCTGGAGCAGCTACAATATGGTTCAAATGTAAGGAAATAGCTTCTTAATTTTTTGAACATGAATAAATGAGTAAAAACACATGAAAAAAATTCTTTATTTTTAATTTTTTTTTTTTTTTTGGTACTAAAGATTGAACTCAGGGCCACTTTACTGCTGAGCCACATCCCAAGCCCTATTTTGTATTTTATTTAAAGACAGAGTCTCACTGAGTTGCTTAGAGCCTCACCATGGCTGAGGCTGGCTTTGAACTTGCGATCCTCCTGTCTTAGCCTCCGAAGCCACTGGGATTACAGAGGTGCACCACCATACCTGGCTTAGAAATAAATTTCTATAGAATGAAGTGTTCTAAATAACATAGCATGCATGAGATGACTATTAATTAACTACTGAATTCTAAAAATATGCTTTAAGTTTGAATTTTCTTTTGATATCTAGGATGTACAAATTCAGGTGAGTTATGTTGAATTAGTGCCA
>NW_026692654.1:0-56945 GCF_021218885.2 Marmota monax
AAAAAAAACCTTACTCTAACCCTAAAACTAATGCTAACCCTATGCTTAAATTAACACTTAACCTAGTCCCAATACTAGCCATAATTTAGCCCTATATCTAACCCTAACCCTAACCCTAGCCCTAAGACTAACTCTCGCCCTAGCCCTAGCACTAGTTCTAAACATATCCCTTAACATAACCCTAAACCTAGCCATAACCCATGCAGTATCCTTAGTTCTAGCCCTAACCCTAGATCTAACCCTAATTCCAAATTTAATCCTAACCCTAACAATAAGTCTAAGCCTAACACTAACACTAGCCTTAATCCTAGGACTAAAACAAAACCGAGTATGAGCCCTAACCCTAAAACTTAACATAAACCAATACTTATATTACAAATACCTAACCCTAACCCTAATTCTAGTCCTAACATTAACTTTAAAATCAACCCTGACCCTGACTCATATATTAACACTCACCCTAGCTCTAAACTGTGCCCTCACCTTAAACTGAGCCAAAACAGTGACCCCAGGCCTAATTCAAGTCCTAATTCTAACCCTAAAATTAAGCCTGACCCTAACTCCTATCCTAACATGAACCCCAGCTATAATTATCACCCTGACCTTAAACCTAACCCTAACACTAAACATAACCCATACCCTAACAATAAAACTAACCCTAATGGTAACCCTAGTTCTTACATTAGCCACTGCCCTAACACTAGCCCTAAACCTAACACAAGACCTAGGCCTAATCCAAGCCCTAAACCTAGCGTTAACCCTAACTCTAACCATAACCATAGCCATGACCCTAGCTTTAAACAAATCCCTTACCAAAGCAAAACCCTAAACCTAAGGGTAATACTTAGGCTAGCCAAAACACTAATCCTATTAATATCCCTTACCCTTGTCCTCATTCTAGATCTAACCCTATTCAAAACCCTAACACTAACCCTGACCATTTTACTGACCTTTCCACTAATCCTAGGTCTAATCCTAACCCTAACCCTAACCAAAATCTACCGTAATCCTATCCCTAGACCTAATCCTGAACCTAACTCTCAGCCTAGCCAAACCATAGCTCAGAACTTAACCCTTACACTAATCATATCCCTAACCTAAACCTAGTTCTAACTCTCATCCTAACCCTAAATCAAGACCTAATCCTAATCATAATGCTAGCCTTAACCTTAAAACTAAGTGTATCATTACCCTAAACATACCCCTCAACCTAATGCTAACCCTTGGCCTAACCCTAAACATATGAAGATCCCCAAACTTATCCCTTACCCTAAACTTACCCTGAACCCTGGACCTAATACAATCATTACTCTAATCCTAACCCTAATGCTAATTCGAGCCCTAACCCTAAACTCAAACCGAAACCAAACCCTAACATTGACACTGATCCTAATAATTCCCCTAGTCTAAACGTCACTCTTATCCTATATCTAACCCTTACACTAGACCTATCCATAAAACTAACCCTAAAACTATCCCTAAGCATAACCCTAGACCTGATATTAGCCGTAGCCCTGATACTAGCCCTAACCGTAACACAAACCCTAGCCCTTATCCTAGCCCCAAACATATCCTTAATTATAACCCTAACCATAACCATAGGCCTAAACCTAAAACTAACCCTAGCCCTAATCTTTAATCTAATTTAGTCCTATCCCTAACCTTAACCCTAATCCTAGTCCAAAGACTAAATCTAAGTCTGACCTTAGGCCTAACACTAGTTTAACCCTATACTTTACTGGAACCCTAATCCTAGCCCAAACTATAGGTCTAACACTAACCCTATCCATAGCCCTAGCAGCAATCCTAGATCTAACCCTAACTCTAAATCTAACCCTAACCCTTAGCCTAAACCTAAACCTAACACTAGCCCTAATCCTAAGGGTAATCCTAAAACTAGCACTATCCCTAGAACTAAAAAAAAAAAAAAAAAAAAAAAAAGCCATAGACCTAACACACTAACCCTTAATATAAACTAAGCCCTAACCCTCCACATAGCTATAACTCTAGCCCTAATTCGAGTTTTAACCCAAACCTTAAAACTAACCCTGACCTTGACTCTAAACTTAACACTGACCCTAGCTCTAAACATCACCCTAACCCTATACCTAAACCTATCAATAGACCTAGCCCTAACCCTAACCCTAAATTAGCCCTAATCGCAACCCTGGTACTTACATTAACCGTAACCATGAACCTAGCCTTAACTTAACCCCAAACCTAGCCTTATTATGAGCACTCTCCCTAGATTTACCCCTAACCCTAACCCTATCACTAATCATAACTATAACCCTAGCCGTAACCATAGATTAACCTTAACCCTAAGCCTAACACAAAACCTATCACAAAACCTAGCCCTAATCCTATGCCTAAACTTTGCTCTAAGCATAACCCTCAGCCTAACCCTAGCCCTAAACCTAGCCCTAACATACGCCTTGCCTTAGATTTTACCATAGCTCAAAGCTGAACCTTTACATAAACATAAACATAAAAATAGCTGTTTCCTAAAGCCTAACCCTAACCCTAACCCTAATCCTAAAGTTAAACCTAGCCAGAACATTAGCACTAACTATATCCATTATCCTAACCCTTACCCTACCCCTAATTAAAACTCTATCCCTAACACTAAGCCTAACTCTAACCATAAATATAAACCTATACCTAAAACTAAATTTAACCCTCACCCTAGCCCTAACCCTGGCTCAAACACTAACCCTTACCCTAACCTAATAATAACCCTAGCCCTAAACGTAATACTTACCCTAAATCTAAAACTTACCCTAAATCACACCTTATCCCTATCCCTAAACCTAGCCCTAATCCTAGACTTAATCCAAATCATAACCTAGCCCTAACCCTAGCCATAAACCTGCCTATTACACTAAACATAACTCTAACCTTTATGCTAACCCTAACCTGATTGCTAAACCTAACCCATCCATTACTCTAAACCTTAACTGAAACCTAAACTAAACCTTTCCATTATGCTAACCCTAAACCTAACCCTAATTCTAATTCGAGCCCTAACCCTAAACCTTTAGCTAAACCAAATGCTAACACTGACCCTGACCCTAATAATAACCCTAGCCCTAAAGCTGACCTTTAACCTAAACCTTTAATCAAAACCTAACTCTTACACTAGACCTACCCATAACCTAACCCTAAAACTATCCTTAACATTAACCCTGGACCTGATATTAGCCCTAGACCTGGTCCTAGCCATAACCCTAACAGAAACCCTAGCCCTTAACCTAGCACTAAACCTAGACTTAATCCTAAACTGAACCATAACCCTATGCCTAATCCTAATTATAACCCTCACCCTAGCCCTAAAGCTAGCTATAACCACAGCCATTTCCCTAAACTTAACCTTAATATGAATGCTAACCCTAACTCTAGCGCAACCCCTTGGTATAAACCCAACAGTAACCCTAGCCTTAAGAGAAGCCCTAATTTAGCCCTAACCCTAACACTAACCCTAGAACTAATCCTAGCCCTAATTTAGCCCTAAACCTAACCCTAACTCAAGCCCTAATCCTAGCCCTAATTTAGCCCTAATCCTACAACTAACCCTAGCCCTAATCCTAGCCCTAATTTAGCCCTAACCCTAACCCTAACCCTAAGACTACTACTAAGACTAACTCTAATTCTCCCCCGAGCCATATCCCTAGTTCTAATCATATTCGTTACCATAACCCTAACCCTCGTCCTAACCCTAGCCCTAGCCCTAACCCTAACCCTAGATCTAACCCTAACTCTAAATGTAACCCTAACTCTAAACCTAAACCTCAACCTAACACTAGCCCTAACCCTGATGCTAATGCATAATCTAGCAATAACAGTAGCCCTAGCCCTAAAACAAAGCCAACCTACATCCCAAACCCTTAACCTAAACCAAACCTAACCATACACCTAGTACTAACTTTAGCCCTAATTCGAGTTGTAACCCTAACCCTAAAACTAACCCTGACACTGACACTGACCTTAACAATAACCCTTGCTCTACACATCACCCTAACCCTAAACCTAACCATAACACTGGAACTACCTCTAACCCTAACCCTAAAACTAGCACTAATTGTAACACTAGGTCATACATTAGCCATAGCCCTAAACCTAGCCATAAGAAAACCCCAAACCAAGCCCTAATCTGAGCCTTAACCCTAGCTTTAAACCTAACCCTAACCCAGAACATAGCACTAAACCTTACCCTAACACTAGCCAGAATTCTAACCATAACCCTACCCCTATCACTAGTTTTAACCCTATCCATTACCCTAACCTTAACCATAACTCTAATGGTAACCCTAGGCCTAACCCTAAACTTATCCCTAACCCTAACCTATTTCATTAATCTAAACCTAACCTGAACCCTAAACCTAATCTTATCATTACCCTAACCCTAAACATAATGCTAATTCGAGCCCTAAACCTAAACCTTAACCTAACACAAACCCTAACTCTGACACTTCCCATTATAATATACCTAGCTCTAACCTTGACCCTACTCCTAAACCTAACCTTTATACTAGACCTAGCCATAAACCTAACCCTAAAACTATCCCTAACCATAACCCTAGACCTGACATTTGCCCTAGCCATAATTCTAGCCCTAACCTTAACACAACCCAAACCCATAACCCTAACCTTAACCCTAGCCCTAAATTTAGCTCTAACTTTCAATTACCATAAACATAACACAAATTATAATGCTAACCTCAGGCCTAAATCTAACCCTATCCCTAACTGTAACCCTCTTCATTATGCTAAATCTAACCTGAACCCTAAACCAAACCCTATCATTACCCTAACCCAAGACCTAATGCTAATTCAAGCCCTAAACCTAAACCCTAACCTAAACAAAACCCTAAACCTGACCCTGACCCTAATAATACCCCTAGCTATAAACTTGTTCCTTCCTTAAACCTAACACTTACACTAAACATAGCCATAAACCTAACCATAAAACTATCCCTGATGTAACCCTAGATCTGACATTCGCCCTAACACTAACCCTAGCCCTAACCCTAACACATTCCCTAGCCCTCATCCTAGTCCTAAACCTAGCCTTAATCATAACTCTAATGAAACCCTAGCCCTAATCCTAATTCTAAACTTCACCCTAGCCCTATCCCTAGCTCTAACCCCATCACTTACACTAAACCTAACCGTAAGCCTAAAACTTACTGTAGGCCTAAACATAACCATAAACCTATTACTAGCCCTAATTAAGCTCTATACTTAACCAAATACTAAGCTTAGCCGTAAGACTAACTCCCACTCTCACCCTAGCCCTATTCCTAGTTCTAGCCCTATCCCTTACCATAACCCTAATCTTAGCCATAAACCAAGACCTAACAGTAGTCCTATCCTTAGCCCTAGACCTAACCCTAGATTTAATCTTAAATCTAAATCTAACTTTAACCCTAAGCCTAAACATAAACCTAACACTAGCCCTAAACCTAATGCTAACCCTAAAACTAGACCTAACCATAGCCCTAGCCCTAAAACAAAACTGAGCCATAGCCCTAACTTTAAAACTTAACCTAAACCAAAACCTAACTCTACACCTAGCCCTAACCCTAGCCCTAATTCGAGTCCAAACCCTAACCCTAAAACTACTCTGACCTTGAATTTTACCCTAACAATAACCCTAGCTCTAAACATCACCCTAATGTTATACCTAATCCTACAACTAGACCTAGTCCTAACCCTAATCCTATAACTATCCCAAATCAAAACCCTAGTCCATACATTGGCCATAACTCTAAACCTAGCCCTAACTCTAACCAAAACCTAGCCTTAATGCATGACCTAAGCATAGCATTAACCCTGAACCTAAACCTAACTACCCACCTAACATAGCCCTAACCCTAGCTCTGACCCTATACCTTACCCTAAGCTAACTCTAAACCTAATGCTAACTATAGGCCTAACCCTAATCCTTAGCCTAACCCAAACCCTATCCCTATTACTAGTGCTAACCTTAGCCCTCATTCTAGCTCTAACCATAACTCAAACCTGACACTTATTCTGACCCTAATGCTAACCGTAGGTCTAAACCTGACCCTAACTCTATACTGAACCCTAAAACTAGCATGAGAAATAAACCTATTCCTAAACCTAACCCTAACACTAATCCTAGACCTAAACCTAATCCTAAATCTAGCCATATCTCTAGCCCTAGACCTAAACAAAAAGCTAGCCATAGCCCCAATGATAAACCTTAACCTAACACAAACACTAACCCTACCCCTAGACCTAACTCTAGTAATAATTCTGGGTTTAATCCTAACCCTAACTATAACCCAAGCACTGACCCTGACCCTAACACTAACCCTAGCTCTAAACATCACGCTAACGCTAACCCTAACCCTAACACTTGACCTAGCCATTACACTTACCCAAAAAGTAGCCTTAATAATAACCTTGGTTAAACCATTAATTTTAGGCCTAACACTAGGCCCACCCTAACCCCAAACCTGGCCCTAATCTGAGCGCTAACCCTATTTTTAACCCTAACCTTAAAATTAGCCCTAACCCATACCCTAACCCTAGCTCTAATCCTAGCTCTTACCCTATCCATTACCATAAGCTAAACCTTAAACCTAATGCTAACCCAATTCCTAACCCTAATGCATGGCCGAACCCAAACTCTAACACTATTACTAGTCCTAACTCTAACCTTCATTCTAGCTCTAACCCTAACCCAAACCCAAACCCTAACCCTGACACTTATTCTGAACCTAACACTAACTGTAGATCTAAACCTGACCCTAACCCAAAATCAAACCCTAATCCTACATTTAAACCTAAACTGGTAATCCTATACATAAACCTAAATGTAACACTAGCCATAGACCTAAATCTAATCCTAAATTCTAGCCATATCTCTAGCCCTAGACCTGAACAACAACCTAGCCCTAGCCCTAACAATAACCTTTAACCTAACCCAAATACTAACCCTATCCCTAGACCTAACCCTAGTCCTAATTCTGGCACTAACCCCAACACTAACTCTAACCTAACACTGGCCCTGACCCTAACATAATCCTAGCTCCAAAGCTCACCCTAACCCAAAACCTAATCCTAACACTAGACCTAGCCATAACCCTAACCATAAAACTAGCCCTAATCAAAACCCTAGCTCTTACATTACCCATGGCCCTAACCCTAGGCCTAAACTAACACAAAACCTAGCCCTAATCCTAGGCCTGAACATAGCCCTAAGTGTAACCCTAAACCTAACCCTAGCCCTAACCCTAACCCTAAGCCTCGCTTTAGACCTAACCCTAGCTCAAAGCCTAACATTTCCCCTTAATATAACCCTAGCCCTATCCCAAACCCTAACCTAACACTAGCCCTAATCCTAACCTTAACCATAGCCCTAAACATAGCTCTAATTATATCCACTACCCTAACCCTAGCCCTAATCCTAACCATAAACCTAGCCCTAAACCTAGATCTAATTCTATACATTATCTTAAACATAATCCTAACCCTAATGCTAACCCTAGGCTTAACCATAAAGCTATTCCAATCCCTAAACCTATCCATTAACCTAAAACTAACTTGAATCCTAATCCTAAGACTATTCATGACTGTAAACCGAACTATAACCCTAATGCTAATTCGAGCCCTAAGCCTAAACCTTAACTTAAACCAAACCTTAAGCCATACACTGACCCTAATAATACACATAGCTGTAAATTGACCCTTACCATAAATCTAACCTTTACACTAGACCCAACCATAAACATAACCCAAAACATATCCCTAACTGTAACCCTAGACCTGACATTAGCCCTAGCCCTAATCCTAGCCCTAACCCAAACACGAACACTAGCTCTCATCCTAGCCCAAAAACTAGCCTTAATCATAACCTAACCCTAATTCTAACCCTTTCCCTAGCCCTAAATCTAGTTATAACCCCATCACTTACCCTAAACCTAACCCAAACCCTAACCCTAACACTAACCCTAGCCCTAAACTTAACCCTAGGACTAACCCTAAAACTAACCCAAGCCCTAATCCTAAACCTAACCCTAAACCTAGCTTTAAGACTAACTATAACTCTCACACTAGCCCTAGCTCTAATTCCTACCCTATCACTTACCATAACCTTATTCCTAGCCCTAAGCCTAGAATAACCCTAGCCCTAACCATACACCTTGCCCTAACCCTAGATATAAATCTAACTCTAAATCTAACCCTAATTCTATACCTAAACCTAACCCTAACACTAGCCCTAACCCTAATGTTAATCCTAAAACTAGTCCTAACCATAGGCTTAGCCCTAAAACCAAACTGAGCCATAACACTAACCCTAAACTTTTACCTCAACCAAACCCTAACCTTACATCTAGCCCTAAGCCTAGCCCTAATTCAAGTCCTAATCTTAACCCTAAAACTACCCCTGAACCTGTCTCTGACATTAACACTAACCGTAACTGTAAACATCACCCTAAACCTAAACCTTACCCTAACACTAGACCTAGTCCTAATCCTAATTCTAAAACTAGTTCTAACTGTAAACCTAGATCATATATTAGCCGTAACCTTGAACCTAATGCTAACCATAACCTAGCCCAAATCTGAGACCTAACCCTAGCTTTCACCCTAACCCTAACCATAACACTAGCCCTAACCCTAACCCAAAACCTAGCTCTAACCCTAGCTCTAACCTTATCCTTTACCCTAGCCAAACCCCAACCCTAATGCTAACCCTAGTCCTAAAACTAATCCTTAGTCTAACCCAAACACTAACCCTATTACTAGTCCTAACCCTAGCCCTCATTCTTGTTTTAACAATAACCTAATTCCTAACCCTAACCCTGACCCTTATTCTGAAACTGAACCTAAACTAAACCCTAACACTAGCCCTAACCTTAACCCTATATCTAAACCTAACCCTAACACTAGACCTAGATTAAACCTAATCAAAAATCTAGCCAAATCTTTAACCAAGACCTAAACAAAAAACTAGCCCTAGCTCTAATGATAACACTTAACCTTACATCTGGACCTAACCAATCCTAATTCTGGCTTTTGCCCTAACCCTAACCCTAATCCAAACACAGACCCTGACACTAACACTAACCCTAGCTATAAAACTGACCCTAACCGAAACCGAAACCTAACACTAGACCTAGCCATAAATGTAAACATATCCCTTACATTACCATAGCACTAAAACTAGCTCTAAACCTAACACAAAACCTAGCCCTAATCCTAGGCCTAAATCTAGCCCAAAGCATAATCCCAACCCTAACCTAAGCTTATCTCTTACCCTAAGTCTAACACTAACGCTATCCCTAACCCTCACCTTATACCTAACCCTAGATAAAACCCAAAACCGAATCCTAAACATAAACCTAGCCCTATCCCTAATCATAATGTTACCACTAGCCCTAATACCATCTCTAAAATTATCCATTACCCTAAACCGAACCTTAACTCTAATGATAACCCTAGCTCTAATCCTAATTGTAAACCTAATCCTAGACCTAACCTTAAACTTAACCCTCACTGTAGCCTTAACCCTAGATAAAATCCAACCCAATACTCTGACACCAACCTTAGCCCTAACCCTAACACTAACCCTAAACCTAAAACTATCCCTAACCCTAATCTGACATCTAACCCTATCCATTACCCTAAATCTAATGATAATCTTAGCCCTAACCCTAACACTAACCCTAAACCTAAAACTAGTTCTAACCCTAACCCAACATCTAACCCTATCCATTAACCTAACTCTAAAGATAACCTTATCTGTAACCCTAACATTAACACTAACCTTAACTGTAAATCTAACCCTAGATATAATCCTAAACCTAACCCTGAACCTAGTACTAACCCTAGCTCAAAACTTAACCTGAACCCTAAACCTAACCCAAACCCTAACCCTAATCCTACACGTAACCCTAACACTAACCCTAACCCTATCTCTAACATGAACCCTAAAACTAATCGTAATCATAACCCTAACACTAACGCTAACCATAACTCTAACATGAAACCTATACCTAATCTTAACCTTAACCCTAACACTAACCCACACCCTAACCGTAACCCTAACAGAAACCCTTAAAATAACGCTAACCCTAACACAATCCGTAACCAAACCATAACCCTAATCCTAAACTAACCCGAACCCCTACCTAAAACTAATCTTACACCTAACCTTAACACTAACCTAAACACTAACCCTAACACTAACACTAACCCTAACCCCAAACCTACAACTAAATTTAACCCTAAAGCTAAACCTAACCCTAACTCAAACCCTAAATCTAACCCTAATTCTAACTCTCATCTTAACCATAACCCTAATGATAACCTTAACCCTAACCCTAAAAGAAACCCTAACCCTAACCGAACACTAACCCTAACACTAAACCTAACACTACCCCTAAAGCCAACCCTAACCCTAAATCTAAAACTAACCCTAACCCTAACCTGAACCCTAAGCCTAACCTAACCCTATCACAAACACTAACCCTAACACTAACACTAACCCTATCCCTCACCCTAATACTATACCTAAACCTAAGCTTTACCGTAATCTTAACTGTAATCCTAAGTCTAACCCAAGCCCTAATCCTAACACAAATCCTAACAGGAAACCTAACACTAACCTTAACACTAACCCTAACCCTAACACTAACCCTGTCTCTAACCCTAACATTCCCCCTAAAACTAACCATAATCCTAATCCTTACCCTAACCCTAACACTCAACTAACCCTACACCTAACAATAACCATAACCCTAAACATAACACTAATCTTAAACCTAACTATTACACTAACCCAATCACTAACACTATCCCTAATGGTAACCGTAACCCTAACCCTAACACTAACTCAAACTGCAACTCTAACCCTAAGCCTAATCCTAACAGTAACCCTAACCCTAACCTTAACCCTATCCCTAACCCTATTCCTAATCCTAACCTTACCCCTAAACCTATCCATTACCTTAAGCCAAACACTCTCCCTATTGATAACCTAGTCTTAGCACTAAACCTTAGCCTATTCCAAACCCTAATTCTTTTACTATTCGTAATTCTTGGCCAAATTCTTGCTCTAGCCTTAACCCAAAACCTAACCCTTATTCTGACCCTAACACTAACCCTAGATCTAAACCTGACACTAACCCTAAACCGGACCATAACTCTTCCCTTCCCAGTAAACCTATACCTTAACCTAACAATAACATTAGCACTAGACCAAACCTCATCCTAAATAGAGTCATAAATCTGGCCCTAGCCCTAAACCAAAACCTTTAACTAACCCTGACAATAACCCTTAACCTAACACAAAGACTAACCCTATGCTAGACCCAACGCTATTCCTAATTCTGGCCCTAATCCTAACCCAAACACTGACGCTTATTCTAACACAAACCAATAGCTCTAAAACTTATCCTAACCTAAAATCTAACACTAATACTAGACTTATCCATAACCCTAACCATAAAACTAGCCATAACCATAACCCATAGCCCTAAAGATAGCCATAAACATCACACAAACCTAGCCCTTATTCTAGCCCTAAACCTAGCCCTAATTTTAACTCTAACCATAACACTAGACATAACCCTAACCCTAACCCTCGACCTAGTCCTAAACCTAGCTCAAACTCTAACCTTTTCCCTAATCATAACACTAACCCTAACCCTAGCAATGACTCTAAACTTAACCCTCGCCCTAGACCTAACCCTAGCTCAAACCCTAATACTTACCCTTAATAGAACCCTGACACTAACCCTAGGCCTAACCCTAACCCAAGCCATAAACTTAACCTTAACCCTAGCCCTAAACTTAGCTCTAACCCTATCCATTACCCTAAAGGTAAGCCTAAACCAAATGTTAACCCTAGGCCTAATGCTAACCCTATTGCTATCAATAACCATATACATTACTCCAAACCTAACCGGAATCGTAAACCTAACCCTATCCATTACCCAAATCCTAAACCAAACCCTAATGATAATACAAGTCTTAACCCTAAACCTTAACCTAAACCAAGCCATACCCGGACCCTGACCATAATATAACACCTAGCTCTAAACCTGACCCTTACCATAAACCTAACTCTTAAACTAGACCTAGCCATAACCTAATCATAAAACTACCACTTACTTTGAATCTAGACCTGACATTAGCCCTAGCCCTAATCCTAGCCCTATCGCTAACACATATCCTCATCCTGGCACTAAATCTTGCCTTAATCCTATCCCGAACCCTAACCCTAGCCCTAAATCAAATTCTAACCCAAACCCTAACGATAAACCTAGCTATAACACTCTTCCCCTAAATCTAACCCTAACACTAACACTAACCATATTACTAGCCCTAACCCTAGGCCTAACCCTAACACTAACCTTAGCGCTAATCCTAGCACTAATTTAGCCCTAACTCTAAACCTACCCCTAACTCTAGCTCAAGGAATAGCTCTAATTGCACCCCAGTCCTATTTCTAGTTCTAACCCTATCCATTACTGTAACCCTAAAACTAGCCCTAATCTTACCCTGATGCAGGCCCTAGCCCTAAACCGAGATCTAACCATAACAAAAAATCTAAGCCTAAACCTCATCCTACCACTAGCCCTAACACTATCGCTAATCCTAAATCTAGCCCTATTCCTAGCCCTTGCTCTAAAGCAAAACTGAGCCATAGCCCTAACTTAACCCTAGCCTAATGGTAACGCTAGACCTGACATTAGCCCTATTTTTTAAAATTTTTAATTCTTACCCTAACCCTAACACAAAACCTAACCCCACACCTAGCCTTAATCCTAGCCCTGATTTGATTCCTATCCCTAACCCTGATCAGTAACACTGATCCTGACTCTGACCCTAACACTAACCCTATCTCTAATCATCTCCCTAAACCTAAACCTAATCTAAACACTAGACCTTGACATAGAATAATGCTATCTCTAATCATAACCCTAGTTCTTACATTAGCTATAGTCCTTCACTAACACTAACTTAACCAAAAACCTAGCCCTAATCTGAGCCCTAATTCTAGTTTTAATAGTAGCCCTAACCCAATCCGTAGCCCTAACACTTAAGCTAAACCTAACCCTAAACCTAAACCTTTTCCTAACCCAAAACCTAAACCGAACCATTGCGCTATTCCTAACGATAGCACTAGCCCTCAACCTAGGTATAATTTTATCCATTACCCTAACTATAACCCAAAGTAAATTTTAACCCTAGACCTAACCCTAACCATAGCCCTATCATAACCATAACCGTAGTCCTAACTGTAGCTTTAATCCTATCCATTACCTGAACCATATCTTTAACCAAATTGTATTCCTAGGCCTAACTCAAACTCTATGGCTTACACTAACCCTGTCCATTATACTAAACCTAACCTGAACCTGAAAACTAACCATATCCATTACACTAACCCTAATGCTAATTTTAGCACTAACCCTAAATCTTAACTTAACCCATACCTTAATTCTGACTCTGACCCTAATAATATCCCCAACTGTAATCCTGACCCTAACCCTCAATGTAACCCTTACAATTGACCTGGCCATAAACCTAAACCTAAAATTATCCCTAACCATAAGCCTAGAACTGGCATTAACCATAGACCCTATCCTAGCCCTAACCATAGCACAAACACTACCACCAATCCTAGCCCTAAGACTAGCCTTAATCCTAATCCTAACCTTAACAAGAGCCCTAACCCTAATTTTATTCCATGCCCTAGCCCAAAATGTAGCTGTAACATCATACCTTACCCTAACCCTAACGCTAACCCTAACACTAGCCCTAACTCTAGGCCAAAATCTAACACTAACCTTAGGGCTAATCCTAGCCCTAAATTAACCCTAATCCTAAACCTAATCCTATCCCTAACCCTAAGACTAACTCTAGCTCTCGCCCTAGCCCTATCCCTAGTTCAAAACCTATCCCTTAACACAACCCAAAGCCTAGCCCTATCCCTAGCCCCAACCCTAACTCTAACCACCATCCAAGCCCTAAACCTGGTTGTAAACCCTAAACTTAATCCCAAACCTCACCCTAACACTAGCCCTAAACTTAATGCTAATTGGGAAACTAGCTCTAACCCTACCCTAGCCCTAAAACAACACCGAGCCATAATCCTAACCCTAATCGTTAACCTAAACCAAACATTAAACTTATACCTATCCCTAAAATTACCACTAATTTGAGTCCTAACACTCACCATAGAAATAACCCTGACCCTGACTGGGACCCTAACAGTACCCCTAGCTCTAAACATTTCCCTAACGCTAACCCAAGAACTAGCCGTAATCAGAAAACTAGTTCTCTTATTAGCCATAGCCCTAATGCTAACACAAATCCTAGCCTAATCTTACACTTACTCTAACCCTAACCTTAACCCTAGCCCTAACCTTAGATCTAACCCTATCCATTACCCTAAAGATAAGCCTAAACCAAATGATAACCCTATGCCTATCAATAACCCTATCACTAACACTAACCCTATCTATTACCCTAAAACTAACCCGAACCATACACCTGATTCTATCCATTACCCTATCTGTAACCCTAACCCTAAAGCTAATTCAATCCTTAACCCTAAAACTTAACCTAAACCAAACCCTACACAGAACCTGACCCTAATAATACACCTAGCTTTAAACTGACTCTTACCTAAACCTAACCCTTACACTAGACCTAGCCATAACCTAAACATAAAACTAACACTAACCATAAATATAGAACTGATATTATCCTATCCCTAATCCTAGTCCTAGCCCTAACAGAAACCCTCATACTAGCACTAAACATAGCCTTAATCCTAACCGTAACCCTCATCCTAGCACTAAACATAGCCTTATTCCTAAACCTAACTCTAACCCTAATTCTAAGCCTCGCCCTAGCCCTAAACCTAGCAATAACTTCATTCCTTCCCCTAACCCTAAACCTAACCCTAGGCCTAAGCATAACACTAACCCAAGCCCTAAATCTAGTCCGAATTTAGCCCTAACCCTAAACCTAACCCTAACCCTAGCCCTAAGACTAACTCTAACTCTCGTCCTAGCCCAATTTCTAGTTCTAACTCTATCCATTAATAACTAGCTCTAACCTTAGTCCTAAACCTAGTCATAGCCCTAAACCTAGATATAACCATAACAGTAAACCTAAGCCTAAACCTCACCATACCACTAGCACCAACACTATCGCTAATCCTAAAGGTAGCCCTAGCTGTAAAACAAAACTGTGACAAAGCCCTAACGCTAACCCTAACCAAACCATAATCGTAGACTTGACATTAAACCTACCCCTAATTCTTACTCTAACACTTACACAAACCCTAACCCTACACCTAGCCTTAACCCTAGCCCTAATTCTAGTCTATCCCTAACCCTGATCAGTAACACTTGACTCTGATGGTAACATGAACCCTATCTCTAATCATCACCCTAAACCTAAACCTAATCTACACACTAGATTTAGACATAATGCTAAACTTAACAATAGAATTATCATAACCCTAGTTCTAACATTAACCCTAGTCCTAAATAGCCCTAATCTAACTCAAAACTTAGACCTAATCAGAGCTCTAACACTAGCTTTAACCCTAGCCCTATCCCTAACCCTAGCCCTAACACTTATCTAAACCTATTAACCTAAACCTTGTCCTAACTGGAAATCTAACCCAAACCATAGCCCTAATCCTAACCATAATCCTAGCCCTAGCGCTAGCTATAATCTTATGCTTAACCTAACCATAAAACTAAACAAATTCTAACCCTACGCATAACCCTAACCAAATCTCTAACCTAACCATAACCCTAGTCCTAACTGTAGCTCTAATCCAAACTATTACCAAAACCATAACCCTAGCCGAATTCTATCCCTAGGCCTAAACATAACCCTATACCTAACCCTAAACCTGTCCATAACTCTAATTAACCTTAACCCTAAACTTAACCGTATCCATTACCCTAACCCTAACACTAACCCTAATGTTAATTTGAGCCCTAAGTCTAATCATTAACCTAACCCATACCCTAACACTAACTCTGACCCTAATAATACTCCTAGTTGTAAACCTGACCCGAAACTTCAAACTAATAATTACAATAGACCTGGCTATAATCATTAGACTAAAACTATCCCTAACCATAACCCTAGATTTGACATTAGCCATATCCCTAATCCTACTCTTAACCCTAATGCAAATCCTAGCCCTAATCCTATCGCTAAGCCTAGACTTAATCCTAACCCTAACATTAACCCTAGCCATAACCCCTAATTTTATGCTTTGCCTTAGCCCTAAATGTAGATGTAACATCATACGTTACCCTAACCCTAATGCTAACTCTAACCCTAGCCCTAAACCTAGGCCTAAACCTACCACTAACCAGAGCTCTAATCTATCCCTAATTTAGCCCTAACCCTAAACCTAACACTATGCCTAGCCCTAAGACTAACTCTAATTCTTGCCCTATTTTTATCCCCAGTTCTAAATCTATTCATTACCATGACCCAAATCCTATCCATATCCCTAGCCCCAAGCCTATCTCTCACCTTCACCCTAGCCCTAAACCTGGATCTAACCCTAACCTTTAGCCTAAAGCTCACTCGAAAACTAGCCCTAACCCAAATGATAATTGGAAAACTAGCCCTAAAACTACCCTAGCCCTAAAACAAAATCGAGCCATAACCTTAACCCCAACCCTTGACCTAAACCAAATTTGAGTCACACCTCTAACCCTAGATGTAACCCTGACCCTTACTCGGACCCAAAATTAACCCTAGCTCTAAACATTGACCTAACATTAACCCTAGAACTAGCCTTAATCAGAATCCTAGTTCTTTCATTAGCTGTAGCCCTAATGCTAACACAAATCCTAGCCCTATTCCGAGCCCTAAACCTAGGTTGAAACCTAACCCTAACCCTATCCCTAATCCTAACCCTAACCCTAACTCTACCTGTATTCCTATCCCTTACCCTAAGCCAAACCCTCACCCTAATGATACCCTAATCCTAAACATAATCCTTAGCCTATCTCAAACCCTATCTCTTTAACTAGTCCTACCCTATCCCTCATTCTAGATCTAACCCTAACTCTAACCCTGACCCTTATTCTGACCCTAACACTAACCACAGGTCTAAACCCAAAACGCTGAAGCGAACCCTAATCCTACACCTACTGGTAAACTAATACCTAAACCTAACAGTAACACTAGCACTAGAACAAACCTAATCCTAAATAGAGTCATAAATCTACCCTTAGCCCTAAAAAAAAAAACAACAAAAAAACAAAAAAACCTAGCACTAGCACTAGCACTAACAATAACCGTTAACCTAACTTAAAGACTAACTCTATCCCTTTACCCAATGCTGGTCCTAAAACTGGCTCTCACCATAAACCTAACCCTAACCCGACAATGAAAGTTACCCTAAAACAAACCCTAGCTCTAAATCTTATCCTAACCCAAAACCTAAATAGAACACTAGATTTATCCATAACCCTAACCCTAAAACTAGCCATAACCATATCCCTAACTCTTACCTTACCCATAGCTGTAATGCTAGCCATAAACCTCACACAAATGTAGCCCTTATCCTAGCCCTAGCCTAGCCCTTATTGTAACCCTAACCAGAAGCCTAGACCTAACGCTAAACCTAACCCTCACCCTAACCCCAATTCTAGCTCAAACTCTAATCTTGTGATTAGGGCTAGTTGTAGGGTTAGGGTTGTGGCTATGTCTAGTGTTAGGTTTTCGGTTAGGGTCAGGTTTAGAGATAGGTTAAGTGTTAAAGGCAGGGGCAGTGTAAAGGATAGAGTTAGAGTTAAGATTAAAGCCAGAATTGGAACTAGGTTTATGTCTAGGGGTAGGGTTAGTCTTTGAATTAAGTTAAGGGTTATTGTTAGGGCTAAGGCTAGGTTTTTGTTTAGGTCTACAACTAGAGTTAAAGCTAGATTAAGGATTAGGTTTAGGTCTAGGTCTAGGGCTAGGGTCAGGTTTAGGTATAAGGTTACTGGTAGGGCTAGTGTTATGGTTTGGAGTAGTGTTAGGGTCAGGTTTAGACCTAGGTTAGTGTTATGGTCAGTATAAATGTCAGGGTTAGGGTTAGAGCTAGAATGAGGGCTAGGGTTAGGACTATTAATTGGTGAGAGTTTTGATTAGCCTGAGGATTAGGGATAGGTCTAGGGTTACCATTAGGTTTAGGCTTTTGCTTAGGGTTAGAGCTAATGTTAGGGGTAGGGTTAGGGTTCAGGTTAGGGTTAAAGCTAGGTGTAGGGCTCGGATTAGGGATAATTTTTGTGTTAGTGTAAGGGTAGTGTTAGAGCAACAAGTAATCTAAGAACCAGGGTTACAATTAGGGTTAGCTTTATGGTTAGGGTTAGTGGTAGTTCTAGTGTTCGTGTTAGATTTAAGGTTAGTGTGATATTTAGAGCTAGAGTTAGTTTTAGGATAGGAGTCAGGGTCAGGGTCAGTGTTAGGGTTTGAGTTAGGATTTGAATTAGGGATAGGTTTACTCTTAGGTTTTGGTTTAAGGTTAGCGTTATGCTTAGAGCTAGGGTTAGTATTAGGGTATGAGTCAGGGTCAGGGTTAGTTTTAAGGTTAGGGTTAGGACTCCATTAGGGCTAGGATTAGTTCTTGTAGTAGTTTAGGGTTTGGCTTAAGTTAAAGTTTAGGGTTAGGTCTATTGCTTTGTTTTGTTTTAGTCCTAGGGTTAGAGTTAGGGCTAGTTTTACAATTAGTATTAGGGTTAGGGCTAGTGTTAGTGTTAGGCTTACACTTAGAGTCAGGGTTACATTTATAGTTAGGTTAGATCTAGGATTAGGCTAGGATTAAGGATAGGACAAGGGTTAGGGCCAAGGTTAGAGTTATGGTAAGGGATACGATTAGACCTAGAGATAGGGCTAGTGTGAGAGTTAGAGTATAGTGATAGGGCTAAAATTAGAGTTAGGGTTTGGGATAGGTTTAAATTAGGGCTAGGATTAGGGCTAGTATTAGTGTTCAGCTTAGGCCTAGTGATAGGGATAGGGTAGGTTTAAGTTTAAGATAAAGAATGACATTATAGCTAGTTTTAGAAGTAGGGTGAGGTTTAGAGTTAGGTTTAGGGTTAGGGTTGGGTTAAGGGTTATGATTAAGTCTAGGTTTAGGGCTAGGATGAGGGCTAGTGTTTGTATTAGATTCAGGGCTAGGATTGTTGATAGGGCTAATATCAGGTCTGGGGTTGTGGTTAAATATAGTTTTAGGGTTAGGCTTATGGCTACGTTAGTGTAGGGTTTAGGTTTAGGGTAAGGGTCAGGTTTAGAGCTCAGGGAATTATTAGGATTAAGATTTGGCTTAGGAAAGATTTAGGTTTACAGCTCAAATTAGCATTAGGGTTAGGTTAGGGGTATAGTTAGTGTTTGTTTTAAGGTTCAGGTTTAGTTTAGGGTAATTGGTACAGTTAGCGTTAGTGATAGGGCTAGGGTTAGCATTAGGGTAAGAATTATGGTTATGGTAATTGATAGGGTTAGAGCTAGTGTTATGGTTAGGAATATGCCTTGAGTTATGGTTAGAGTTAATGTTAGAACTAGGGTTAGGTTTAGGTTTAGGGTTATGTTTAGCATAAAGTTTAGGTTTTCAGCTGGGTTAGGGCTAGGTTTAGGGTTAGGTATAGGGATAGGATTATAGTAGGTTTAGGGTTAGGGTTAGAGTTAGGGCTAGGGTTATCATTAATGTTATCATTACGGTTAAGGTAACGGATAGGGTTAGGTTAGGTTTAGATTTAGTTAGATAGAGTTAGAATTAGTGATAGTGTTAGAATTGGAGCTGTGGGTATGTTTAGGATTATGGTTTGATCTAGAGTTAGGGCTATGCTGAGTTTAATTTTAGGGTTATATCTATGGTTAGTTTTCCAATTAGGGTTAGAGTTAACGTTAGGGTTCGGGCTAGGATTATCAATAAGTTTAGGTTTAGGGTTAGGGTTTAGGGTAGGTTTAGAGCTAGGTTTAGGGCTAGGTTAAGTTTAGGATATGGGCTAGGGTTAGGGTGAGAATTAGGGATAAGTCTAGGTTTATGTTTAGGGTAAGGGTTAGGCTTTGAGCTATCTTAGGACTAAGGTGATGGCTAGGATTAGGTATAGGGCTAGTGTTAGGCTTAGGGTTATGCTTAGGGCTAGGTTTAGGCCTAAAATTGGCTCTATGTTTAGAGTTAGGTTTAGTCCTAAGGTTAGGGCTATGGGTAATGTAAGATCTAGGGTTATGATTAAGGCTAGTTTTAGGGTTAGGTTTATGGCTTGGTCTAGAATTAGGTTCAGGTTTGGGTTAGTTTCAGGTTTATAGTTAGGTTTAGTTTTAAAGCCAGGATCAGTGTTTGGGTTAGAGTTAAAGTTAGTGTTTAAAGCCAGAATTAGGACTAGGTTTAGGTCTAGGGGTAGAGTTAGTGTTTGGGTTAGGTCCAGTTTTTTGTTAGGGCTAGGGCTAGGATTTTGTTTAGGTCTAGAGCTAGAGTTCAGGCCAGATTTAGGATTCGGTTTAAGTCTAGAGCTAGTGGTGGGGTTAGGTTTAGGTATAAGTGTCACGACCCCTTGCCCGCAAGGAAGACGCAACTCAGGAATCTTCTTTCAGCAGTTTATTCAGGCCCTTGATATTTCTTCTTCTCTCTCTCAGATGCCCCTCCCAGCCTTAATAAAGCATCTCAAGCCCCAATGCGAAGCTGCCACGTGGAGCTTTCTCATAGGGTGGTGAAAAACCATGCGCCAACTCTCCCAAATAAGGAGTTGTTTGTCACAGACCACAGCGGAGCCAGCGCCATCTTGTAATGGCGACCATAGTCTGCAGAAATGGCAGAAGCGGCTCACCACAGTTCCCCCTTTCTGTTTTCTTAAAACAATACAGGCGAGAGTAGAGGTCCTATCCCACTGTGCAGAAGTGGCTGCATAGTATGGCTCAGTCCTAAGGAGGGCCCTTCCCCAGATCTGAGGCCATATCAGCCGACGCCTTTTTTCGTGGGGCGGGGCGTGGACGCGTCTAACCCGCATGCAATAGGACATGCTCTCCTTGAGGTCCACGTCAAGGATCACTCAAGTGCAGTGCCTTGCCTCACATCCTGTATCGTGACGATGGTGGACGAAGGGGGATAGCTAAGGCTGAACTGTGGCTGATTATAACGACAAACAAGTTGACAGCACCCTGAAAGAAAGGCATGGACTTTAAGGCGATAGAAGAGCACTAGTGTGGAAACCCATCTGCGTGCAATGGCAGTAAGACTGGCAGAGTGCAAGGGCTTTCCAACACTAAGAGAATAACAAGGAAAGTCATGTCGATCCCAGTGCAATGTTATAATAACTTGGGGTGTAACGACCATGTCAAAGGTTTACTGTTTAAGATGTGCAACCCAGACTTGAGGTGAGTTGCCATTTTCCAAAGCCGCAAGAGCTTGCATGATCATAGCCCCATCGCGAGCACTGCGGGGCTTAAGGCGACAGAGAAACCACAAACAGAGGAACATACTGAAGCAACACATTGCATCAAAAATGCCTACCCCCACCCACTCTTTGAAGAAGGAAAAAGCAGAAGATATCCAATCGGTGAATTGACCCAAAGTCACGGGATCGACACGGGTACTGTTCAAGACAGCTATCTGGGTTAGTTGAGACTGGATCATGTCTTCCGCTGCCATGGACCAATTTCCGGCCAAATATTCGCGAATGATGTGGGAGGCATTCCTGGAATCATTAAATCTGACAGAGGTTATGCATAAATGTGCATGTTGGTCAACACAACCCAAAAGCACCAAGTCAGCCAATTCTTCTACCTGAGCTTAGAGTAAATCTATTCTTTGGTTGGCAGCTAAAATCCCTGACAAAATATGTTGATTAATTTTATTTTGGGATTCAAGTATGGTGGAAGTTTGTTGAACAACTCGATTAATGGTGGTAGCAGTTTGTACTTGACTGGCCATGGCCACTCCCGCCGTAACCACTGCAGCAGCAGACACTGCCACAGCTGTCACTATAGCTGCCGTAATTCCAAAATCCCTGCGGACTCTAAGTAGCTCAACAATGGGGAATTTATCTTGGTCCACAGTGACTGGGATTGGGACAAAAGTTGGAATTTTCATAACCACTGCTACAGTCCAAGAACCATTCCAACACTCAGATAAGAGACAGGTAACATTAGAACAATCCAGCATCCCCGACGAGGTGTCATTAGCCAAAAGGAGCAAGAACGGGGATTGGACACAGACCATTGCAGGGGGCAATGTGGCAGTACATAGCAGAGAGTTGAACGAAACAGATGTAAGTCTATTACCTCGTTCACTCTCCCTAACAGTGCCAGAAACATTAGCCAGCCAGCTTTTGGCTCCCATTCCAGACTTGGAACCATCAGTAAAAATATTAACAGCCCCCGGAATTGGATTGGGTGAAGTTACCTTAGGGATAATGATGGGATGTTCTTTAACAAAATGGAGTAATGGATGGGAAGGGTAATGATTATCAATATCCCCTTGAAACGAGCAACATAGAATAGCCCAGTTGTCTAGAGTAGCACACAAAACATTAAGTTGAGATTTAGTATAGGGTATAATAAGAGAAGAAGGTGATTGTCCGAAAAATTGAATGCTTTGTTGAATCCCTTTAAGTGCTAATGCTGCAACAGCATCAGGATAGTATTCTAAGGATTTTCCTGGGGATACATGTGGGTGGATCCATAGTAAAGGCCCATCTTGCCACAGTACTCCAGTAGGCTGCCGCATAGTGGCAAGCACACATAACTGGAAAGGTTAATCACTCTGGAGCCTGCATAGAGTAGCATATTGTATAGCTTCTTCTACTGTTATAAGGGCTGCTCTAGCCTCTTTGGTGAGGCTACAAGGAGAAGCAAGATCTGGATCACCCTTAAGGGTAGCATACAAAGGCTGGAGCACACCATTAGGAATATGTAAATATCCCCTTATCCAATTAATATCTCCCAGCAGTTTTTGAAAAGCATTTAGAGTTTGGAGATCCTGAGTTCTTATGGTGATTTTTTGTGGTTTTAATTTTTCATACCCAATTATCGCTCCCAAATACTCAATAGAATTCCCCATTTGAACCTTTTCAGGTGCGATATGTAGCCCATATTGAGCTAACAGCTTTACTAATTCTTTATAGGCCTCATTAACTGTCTGCTCTAACTTGGCGGCCAATAACACATCATCCATATAATGAATGATCTTGATGGAGGAATACTTATGTCTGAGAGGTGCGAGTGCCTTCCCCACATACATCTGGTACATTGTGGGACTATTAGCCATTCCCTGCGGCAACACTACCTACTCAAACCTTTGATCTGGTTCCTCGTGGTTACACGAGGGAAGGGTGAAGGCAAAATGCTGTGAGTCTTTAGGATGCAAAGGAATAGAAAAGAAACAGTCCTTAATGTCAATAGCAATAATATGCCAGCCCTGAGGAACAGAGGAGAGCAGAGGCAGCCCTCTTTCAATGGGCCCCATAAGTTGCATTTGAGCATTAACTGCTCGTAGATCATGCAGTAGGCGCCATTTTCCTGATTTTTTCTTAATAACAAATATGGGAGTATTCCATGGAGAAGTAGAAGGTTGGATGTGACCCAAGTCAAGTTGTTCTTTGACTAGATCATGGGCTGCTGCCAATTTAACCGAGGGAAGAGGCCACTGAGGCACCCAAACAGGCTCCTCGGTGAGCCATGTTATGGGTATTTGAGCCACAGTGGCCCCTAGGAAAAACCCAGACTAAATCTGTTAAGCTTTTGATGACCTTGCACAGGATGCCTACGCCCCTGTAGGTGTTTTCCTAGTCCTAGACCTGGCCTATACCCCATATTTTGCATAATTTGTTGAGACACTGGGGAATAGTCATTACTAAGAGTGAACCCCATGTCTTTCATCAGATCATGGCCCCATAAAGAGATAGGTAAATCAAGTACATAAGGCTGAAAGGTGCCATTGTGTCCTTCCGGGTCCTTCCAAGACAGATGTCTACAGCTGATTTGAGGGGCTTGGTCATATCCAAGTCCTCTAAGGGATTGATCAGAAGTCTGCACTGGCCATCCCTTAGACCAGTCCTTATGGGCTATGATACTACGGTCTGCTCCTGTATCCAGCAATCCCACAATAGATTTACCTTCTATGCTTAATTCCAAAGTGGGGGGATTGCTCATATCTAGTGACAAATAGGCACAATTCCCTCCGGTGGTACCAATCTCACTTCCCGTCCGTGACCTTGAGTCAGCAGGGAAGTGATTATGTAAGCTAGGCAAAATTAGTAATTGAGCAATCCGATCCCCTGGGGAGATAGACACAATGCCCCTTGGAGCCTCCACCATAACCTTTACTGCCCCTACAGTATCAGGGCTAATGACTCCGGGAAAGACATGAATACCTTGTAAGATAGAGGATGCATATCCAATTAGCAAACCTACAGTGCCAGGTGGTAAAGGCCCTTTGAACTCAGTTTCCACCAATTGGACTCCCATCTTAGGTGTTAATACGAGTCTGGAGGTGGAACAGAGGTCCAATCCCGCGGCACCTCTAGTGGCTCTCCGCGTCTCATGGGATGGTGTAGAGATGGCCATGTCTTGGGTTCGGGTGTGACATTCTCCACTCCCCCATATATTTGTGGGCCCTGGGGTCGGGGGCCCCTTCGGCCGTTTTTTGGCCCAGCTGAAATAGGCTGTCCATGGATGTCCCTCACTGATCTACACTCTTTTGCCCAATGCTTCCCCTTTTTACATTTTGGACACAGCCCCGGTTGACGAAGGCCATTGGAAGGGCCACCTTGAGGAGGTCCAGTAAAATTGTCTTTTTTGGGACATTCACATCTGAAATGACTGGGTTGACCACAATGGAAGCATGTTCCAGCACCAGGACTGCCCCCTTTTGCAATCCGAAGGACAGCAGCTGCAAGACCTGCGTTAGTTAAAGGTCCTCCAATCTCTCTACACACTTTCATCCATGCTTCTATGCCCTTATTTTTATAAGGAGTGATTGCCGCTTTACATTCCTTGGTGCATTGCTCAAAGACCAATTGCTTGATAAGGGGAATGGCTCTATCAGGATCCCCAAAAATCTTTCCAGTGGCATCCACCATCCTTGCTACAAAATCTGAAAAGGGTTCTGTAGGGCCTTGTAGAATCTTGGTCAAATTACCAGACACCTCTCCTCTATTTGGAAGCGACTTCCATGCCCGAATGCAAATGTTGTTAATTTGATCATATGCCTCAAGAGGAAATCCTGTCTGTTGATTTGCAAATCTACCCTGCCCCAAAAACATATCCTTGTCCCAATGGGGGTGTCCCACCGCATGGTTTTGGGCGGCCTGCTCTATTGCGCCCTCTAGCACAAATGCTCTCCAGTCCAAATATTTACCCGGGGAAACACAAGCCCGAACAAGGCTAGCCCAATCAGAGGGAGTCATGCAGTATCTAGACAGACTCTCCACCTGAGTTAGTGTGAAGGCGGCATCCACCCCATAAGTGCGCACAGACTCCGCCAGGGTCTTCACAATTTTAAAATCTAAGGGTTCATGGAATCTTCCCCTACTGTCATCCTGAAAAACTGGATAAGCAAGACCCATCTCAGCGTTAACAGCCCTCCATGTTTGGGCATGGAAAGCTCTCCCCGAAACACCCCCACCATATGGCGGTGGATCTGGGGGATCGCTTTTCTTGAGCCCCTGTTTATTTCTGTTCCCTTCTCCTATAGCTAAACTCTCTAGCTGACGAGACAGCCTCCCGAGCTCTTCCTCCTCATCCTCCTCTTCCTCTGACCCACTTTCACATGGGGGTGTGCGCAGCGTACTGAGATCTGGATACAATGGTCTCCTCCCCTGTTTCACACTCCGCACATTCCCATCCTTCTGAGATACCTCACTTCTTGCTGGAGACAATCGTCTCCTCCCCTGTTTCATGCTCTGCACACTCCCATCCTCCTGAGGCACCTCACTTCCTGCCATCTCCGATTTCTCCTCATGTAATTGCTCTAGAACTTCCTGTCCTTTAGTAAGTGCTTCCTGACATCTGCCATCTGTAAGGCAACTACAGACCATTTTCCAAAGGGGTATCACCCCACCCTCTAATATGCCCTGCTCAGAAGCAAAGTCAAGATCTTTGCCTAATTTACCCCAACTAGGTACAGTAAGGCTGCCCGAAAATGCAAACCACGGTGCAGCTATATCTATCTTCTGTAAAAATCTCTGTAAAGTACTATGTTTCACTCCCAGGCCCTTGGAACGTAACAGGCCATCTAGGGCCAGGAGAAGCGGACTTGAAGATGCGGCACCCATGACACAACAACAAAAGAAGCACAAAAAAACAAAGCGAAATGACACAACAAAAGAAACACAGAAAACAAAAGCGAAAGTAGAAGAGAAAGTACACAGTGCAACTGCAATAAAATGTAATGCTCTCTCTTTCTTTACAGAGGAGCTGCCCCGCTTTGGTCGCGGATCCCACTTACCTGGGACTAACCCCGCTTTGATCGCGGATCCCACTTATTGGGACTAACCCCGCTTTGGTCGTGGATCCCACTTACCTGGGACTAACCAGTGCACCACCCCTGACTGCTGAAAGTTCTGGTTCCCGGGTCTCGGCACCACTTGTCGCGACCCCTTGCCCGCAAGGAAGACGCAACTCAGGAATCTTCTTTCAGCAGTTTATTCAGGCCCTTGATATTTCTTCTTCTCTCTCTCGGATGCCCCTCCCAGCCTTAATAAAGCATCTCAAGTCCCAATGCGAAGCTGCCACGTGGAGCTTTCTCATAGGGTGGTGAAAAACCATGCGCCAACTCTCCCAAATAAGGAGTTGTTTGTCACAGACCACAGCGGAGCCAGCGCCATCTTGTAATGGCAACCATAGTCTGCAGAAATGGCAGAAGCGGCTCACCACATATAAGGTTAGAAGTAGGGCAAGTGTTAGGGTTTGGTTTATGGTTAGGGTCATGTTTAGACCTAGGGTTTATGTTATGGTCAAAATAAGAGTCAGCTTTGGGGTTAGGGTTTAGGATAGTGTTAGAGCTAGAATGAGATCTAGTGTTAGGACTATTAATAGGGTTAGGATTTGGTTAGCCTAAGGATTAGGAATAGGTCTAGGGTTAGCATTAGGTTTAAGGTTTTGCTCAGGGTAAGGCATAGGGTTAGGGCTAGGGTTAGGTTTATGGTTAGGGTTAAAGCTAGGTTAGGGCTCAGATTAGGGCTAGTTTTTGTGTGAGGTTTAAGGCTAGGGTTAGGGCAATGGCTAATATAAGAACTAGGGTTAAAATTAGGGTTAGGTATAGGGGTAGGCCAAGTGTTATGGTTCGGTTTAAGATTAGGGTGATATTTATAGCTAGGGATAGTGTTAGGATATCAGGCAGTTCAGGGTTAATTTTAGGTTTAGGGTTAGGACTTGAATTAGGGCTAGGTTTACTCTTAGGGTTCAGTTTAAGTTTAGGGTGGTGTTTAGAGCTAGGATGAGTGTTAGGATATAAGTCAGGTTCAGGGTTATTTTTAAGGTTATGATTAGGACTCGAATTAGGGTAGGGTTAGATCTAGATGCAGTGCTCAGGTTTGGTTGAAGTTAAGATTAGTGTTAGGCCTTTTGCTCAGTTTTGTTTTAGTGCTATGGTTAGATTTAGGGCTAGTTTTATGATTAGCTTTAGGTTTAGGGCTAGGGTTATGGTTAGGTTTAGGATTAAGTCTAGATTTAAGGCTAGGATTAGGGCTAGGTTTTGTGCTAGGTTTAGGGCAAGAATTAGGGCTAGGACTAATGTCAGGTCTAGGTTCATAGTTAGTGATATTTTTTAGGGTTAGTTTTATGGCTAGGTGAAATTAAAATATTACGTTTAGGGAAAGGGTAAGATTAAGAGCTGGGGTATTATTAGGGTCAGAGTCAGGCTTCAGATTTGGGTTAGGTTAAGGTTTAAGGTTAAGGCTCAAATTAGCATTAAGGTTATAATTAGGGTTAGGGTAATAAATAGTGTTAGGTTTAGGGTTCAGGTTAGGTTTAGGGTAATGGATATGGTTAGGGTTTGTGATAGGTTTAGAGTTAGGCCTATGGTTAGCATTAGGGTCAAGGTTATTGTTATGGTAATTTACAGGATTAGACATAGGGTTAGGGCTAGAATAATGCTTAGGATTAAGGCTAGAGTTAGGGTTAGTGTCAGGTTTAGGGCGAGGGTTACACTTAGGATTAGGTTTAGGGTACAGTTTAGGGTTTGAGCTAGGATTTTTGCTATGTCTGACGTTAATTTAGGCTTTGGTCTAGGGTTATGGTCATGGTTAGTGTTACGGTTAGGGCTAGGGTTATCATTAGGTTTAGGGTAATATGTTTAGATATCAGGTTAAAGATAGTGCTAGGTTTACGTTAGCGTTAGATTTAGGTTTAGGATTAGGGTTAGGGTTTGAGCGAGCTTAGATTTAGAGTTAGAGTTTGGTTAACTGTTAGTTCTAGGGTTAGGTTTATGTTTAGGGTTAGGGTAGGTTTAGCTTTAGGTCTAGTGTTATCATTAGTGTTAAGTTTAGGGTTAGAGTAATGGGTAGGGTTTGAACTAGGATTAGGGCTAGGGTTAAGATTAGGATTAGGGCTGGGGTTAGGATTAGGGTTAGGCCTTGGGTTAGTGTTAAGGTTAGGTTAAGTGTAAGGGTTAGGGATTTAGCTAGGTTTAGGGCTCGGGTGAGGGTTAGGTATACAGTCTGGGCTAGGGTAGGGTTAGGGTTAGATTTAGGGCTAGAGTTAGCATTAGTTTTAGGGTTATGGTTAGTGAATGGATAGAGTTAGAGCTAGGGTTTGGGCTATGGTTACAGTTAGGATTAGGGCTAGAGTTAGGGTGAGGTTTAGCGTTTGGGCTAGGTTTATGTTAAGTGTAAGGTTTAGGGTTTGAGCTAGGGTTAGGGCTAGAATGAGGGTTAGGGTTAGGGTTAGGGCTAGGTTTAGGGTTAGGGTTATGCTTAGGGTTCAGTTTAGGCCTGTAAGTAGGGCTAGGTTTTGTGTGAGGTTTATGGCTAGTGTTAGGTATAAGGGTAATGTAAGAGCTAGAGTTTTGGTTATGGCTAGATTTAGAGTTCCTCTAGTGTTAGTGTTAGTTTTGTGGTTAGGATAAGGTTTAGAGTTAAGGTTTTTGTTAGGGTAAGTGTCAGGTTTCAGGTTAGGATTAGGTTTAGGGTTAGGTCCAGAATGAGGACTAAGGTAAGGACTAGGGTAGAGTTAGTGTTTGGTTTACATTAAGGGTTATTGTTAGGCCTAAGGCTAGGGTTATGGCTATATTTAGGATTAGGTTTAGGTCTAGAGCTAGTGTTAGTGTTAGGTTTAGCGTTAGGGTTACTGGTAGGGCTAGTGTTAGGTTTTGGATAAGGGTTACGGTCAAGTTTAAACCTAGGTTTAGAGTTAGGGTCAGAATAAGTATCAGCATTAGGTTTAGGGTTTGGGTTAAGTTTAGAGCTAGAATGAGGGCTAGGTTTAGGACTAGTAATAGAGTTATGGTTTGGGGTAGGCATAGAATTAGGGTTAGGATTAGGGTAGCAATAGGGTGAGGGCTTGGCTAAGTGTAAGATATAGGGTTAGAGCTAGGATTAAGAGAAGGGATAGGGCTAGGTTAGGGCCAGGGTTAGGGTTAGGGTTAAAGCTAGGGTTAGGCCTTGGATTAAGGGTAGGTTTTGTGTTAGGTCTAGGGATATGACTTATTTAAGAACTGACATTATGATTAGGGCTAGTTTTAGGGTTAGGTTTAGGTTGAGGTCTAGTGTTAGGATTTTTTTTAGGTTTAGGTATAATGTAATGTGTAGAGCTAGGATTAGTGTTAAGGTCAGAGTCAGGGTTAGTATTAGTTCTAGGGTTAGAGATAGGATTCGAATTAGGGCTAGGTTTAGGGCTACGTGTAGGATTAGGGTTTGGTTTAGGTTAAGTTTTAGGGTCAGTGCTATGGCTCCATTTGGCTTGAGGGCTAGGGCTAGGGCTAATTTTCAAATTAGTGTTAGGGTTAGAGCTAGTGTAAGGGTGTGGTTTAGGATTAGGGTTAGGGTTAGATTTAGAGTTAGGGTTAGATCTAGCTTTAGGGCTACAGTGAAGGTTAGGGCTAGGGTTTGAGTTATCATAAGGGATAGAGTTAGAACTAGGGATAGGGATAGGGCGAGAGTTAGAGTTAGTGTTAGTGTTAGGGTTAGATTTAGGATTAGAATTAGGGCTTAATTAGGGCCAGGATTAGAGCTAGGGTTAGTATTAAGGCTGAGCCTAGGTTTATGGCTAAAGCTATGGTTATGGTTAGGTATGATGTTATAGCTAGCTTTAGAACTAGGAAAAGGGTTACAAAATTAGGGTTAGTATAAAGGCTGAGCCTAGGTTTATGGCTACGGTTAGGGTTATGGTTAGGTATGATGTTATAGCTAGCTTTAGAATGAGGGAAAGGGTTAAAATTTGGGTTATGTCTATGATTAGGGTTAGGTTTAGGATTAAGGCTAAGATCAGGGCTAGGATTAGACCTGAGTTGGTTTGGGTTAGGGCTTCATTAGGGCTAGGGCTAATGTCAGGTCTAGGGTTATGGTTAGAAATAGTTTTAGGGTTAAGATTATTAGGGTTAGGATTAGGTTTATGGATATGATTCTGTTTAGGTTTCAGGTTAGGTTTAGGGTTCAGGTTAGGTTTAGGGTAATGTATAGGTTTAGGGTTAGGAAAAGTTTTAGGGTTATCATAGTGTTAGCATTAGGGTTAGGATTAGGAATAGGGTAATGGATAGGGTTACAGCTCAGGTTAGGGCTAGGTTTATGGTTAGGATCAAGGCTAGGGTTCAGGTTAGATTTTGGGTTATGTCAAGGGTTAGGTTTAGGGTTAGGTTTAGGGTAAGTGTTAGGGCTAGAATTAGGGTTATGGTTAGGATTAAAGGTATTATTAGGGCTCCAATTAGGGATCAGTTTTGGGTTATGTTAGGGTTAGGTTTAGGGCTACAGCCAATGTAAGAACTAGGGTTACAATTAGAACTAGTTTTAGGGTTAGGGTTAGGGCTAGATCTAGTGTTAGGTTTAGGTTTAGGTTTTGAGTGATGTTTAGATCTAGGGTTAGTGTTATGGTCATAGTCAGGGTCAGGGTTTGTTTTAGGGTTAGGGATAGGCCTCGAATTAGAGCTAGGTTTAGAGCTAGGTGTAGGCTTAGTGTTTGGTTTATGTTAAAGGTTAGGGTTAGGGCTATGGCTTGGTGGTTTTGTAGGGTTAGGGCTAGGGTAGAGCTAGTTTAAGGATTATCATTAGTGTTACGGCTTGTATTAATGAGAGGTTTAGCTTAGGGTTAGGGTTAGATTTGAATTAGGGTTAGATATAGGATCAGGGCTAGAGCTAGGATTAGGGCTAATGTAAAGGCAAGTGATAGGATTGTGGTAAGGGATAGGGTTAGAACTGGAAATAGGACTAAGGCAAGAGTTAGAGTTAGTCTTTGGGCTAGGGTTAGGTTAGGTTTAGGGCCAAATTAGGGCTAGGATTAGGTCTAGCGTTTGTATTAGAGTTAGGCCTAGTTTTAGGCTTAGGTTTAGGTTTAGGGATAGGGTTAGGCTTAGGGGAAGGGATGGGGTTAGAGCTAGTTTTAGGGCTAGGTCGAAGATTAGAATTCGGTTAGGGCTAGGGTTATGGTTTGGTTTAGTAGTAAGGCTAGGTTTAGGGCTAGGATGAGAGTAAGGATTTTTTATAGGGTATGGCAAGAATTAGGGCTAGGGATAGTGTCAGGTGTAGGCTTACGTTAGGGATAGATTGAGGTTTAGATTTATGGCTAGGTCTTGTGTAAGGGTTCGGTTTAGGGTAAGGGTCAGGTTTACATCTAACGGTATTATTAGGGTTAGAATTAGGTTTCGGGTTTGGTTTAGGTTAGGGTTTAGGTCTAGAGCTTGAATTAGCATTAAGGTTTGGTTAGGGTAATGATAGGTTTAGGTTTAGGGTTCATGTTAGGTGTAGGGTAATTGATAGGGTTAGAGTTAGCAAAAGTGTTAGGGTTAGGCCTAGGGTTAGCCTTAGGGTTATGGTTGTGCTTAGGATAATGGATAGGGTTAGGGCTAGGGTTATGGTTTGTATTAGGGCTAGAGTTAGTGTTAGGCCTAGGGTTAGGGTAAGGTTTAGGTTTAGAATATGGTTTAGAGTTTGAGCTAGGGTTAGCACTAGGGCAATGGTTAGGTTTAGGGTTAGGTCTAGGTTATAGTTAAGGTTAGGGTCACGGTTAGTGTTAAGGTTAGGACTAGGGTTATCATTAGGTTTAGGGTATTGGATAGGGTTTGATTTTGTGTTATGGTTAGGGTTAGGGTTAGGTTTTGGCTTAAGTTTAGGATTAGGGATAGGCTAAGGGTTAGGTTTAGGGTTTGAGCAAGGGTTAGCTCTATGGCAAGGGTTAGGTTTATGGTTATGTCTATGGTTAGGGTTAGGGTAGATTTAGGGTAAGAGCTAGGGTTATCATCAGGGTTAGGGTTAGGGTTAGGGAAATGGGTAGGGAAATGGGTAGGGTTAGAGTTAGGGTTAGGGCTAAGGTTATCATTAAGGTTAGGCTTAGAGTTAAGGTAATATGTAGGCTTAGAGCTAGGGTTGGGGATAGGTTAAGGTTAGGATTAGGTCTAGGGTTAATTTTAGGTTTCAGTTTAAACCATAAGTTAGTGTTAGGATTAGGTTAAGTTTAAGGGTTAGGGATTGAGGTAATGTTTGGTCTAGGACTAGGATTAGGGTTAAAGTCAGTGTGAGGGACAGGGCTAAGGTTAGCATTAGGTTTAGGGTTAGGGTTAGGGTAATGGATAGAGTTAGAGGTAGGTTTTGGCCTATGGTGATGGCTTGTTTCAGGGTTAGTGATATGGCTAAGTCTAGTGTTAGGGTTATGTTTTTTGTTAGGATAAGTTTTAGAGCTAGAGTTTGTGTTAGGGTAAGGTTCAGTGTTCGGGTTAGGGTTAGGTTTATTGTTAGGGCCTGCATTAGGACTAGGGTTTGGTCTAGGGGTAGGGTTAGTGTTTGGGTTAGGTTAAGGGTTATTATTAGGGCCAGGGTTAAGTTTGTGTTTAGGCATTGGCCTAGAGTTATCACTAGATAAAGGATTAAGTGTAGGTCTAGGTCTAGTGTTAGGGTAAGGTTTAGTTATAGGGTTATAGGTAGTGCCAATGTTAGAGGTCGGTTTAGGATTAGGGTCATTTTTAGACCTATGGTTAGTGTTAGGGTCAGAAAAAGGGTCAGGGTTAGGGTTAGATTTTGGGATAGTGATAAAGCTACATTGAGAATCAGGGTTAGGACTAGTAATAGAGTTATGTTTTGGGTTAGGCTAAGAATTAGGTTTAGGACTAGGGTAGCTTTAGGATTAAAGTTTGGCTTAGGGTAAGGGATAGGGTTAGCACTAGTGTTAGGGCTAGGGTTAGGGTTAGGGTTAGGGCTAGGGTTAGGTTTAGGGTTAGGGTTAAATCTTGGGTTAGAGCTTGGATTAGGGCTAGGCTAGGTTTTGTTTTAGCTTTAGGGCTATGGCTAATGTAAGAACTAGGGTTACAATTATGGCTAGTTTTAGGGTTAGTGTTACATCTAGGTTTAGTGTTTGGTTAGGTTTAGGGTTAGGGTTATGTTTAGGGTAATATATAGTTTAGGGTGAGCGAAAGTGTTAGGGTTAGGCCAAGGATTAGCATTAGGGTTAGGATTAGGGTTAGGGTTAGAGTAATGGATAGGGTTAGAGCTAGGGTTAGGGCTAGGGTTATGGTTAGTGTTAGTGTAAGGTTTAGTGTTAGGTTTAGGGTTAGTGCAAGGTTTAAAGGTAGGGTTACATTTAGTGTAAGGGTTAAGACTTGGTTTAGGTTTAGTGTTAGGGTTTAAGCTATGGTTGGGCTCACATTAGGGCTAGAATTTGGGTTACATTAGGGCTAGTGTTAGGGATACAACTAATGTAAGAACTAGGGTTATGATTAGGGCTAATTTTAGGGTTACAGTTAGGGCTAAGTATAGTTTTATGGTTAGGTTTAAGTTCAGGGTGATGTTTTGAGCTAAGGTTAGTGTTAAGTTCAGAATCAGGGTCAGGGTTAGTTTTAGGGTTGGGCATAGGACTCGAATTAGGGGTAGGCTTAGGGCTAGATGTAGGGTTAGGATTTGGTTTAGGTTAAGGGTTAGGATTAGTGCTATGGCTCGTTATGTTTTAGGGCTAAGGCTAAAGTTAAGGGTAGTTTTACGATTAATGTTAGTGTTATTGCTGGTGATAGGGTGAATTTAGGCTTAGGGTTACATTTAGAGTTATGGTTAATTCTAGGGTTAGGGCTAAGGTTAGGTCTAGTATTTGGGTTTCAGTAAGGGATAGGGTTAGAACTAGGAATAATGCTAGGGTGATAGTTGGAGTTAGTCTTAGGGCTAGGGTTAGGGTTAAGTTTAGGATAAATTAGGGCTAGGAATATGTCTAGTATTGGTGGTAGGGTTAGGCCTAGGGTTAGTATATGTTTAGGATTAGGTTTAGGGTTAGGTTGAGGAGAAGGGATGGGGTTATAGCTAGGTTTAGGACTAGGGCAATGATTAGAATTAGGTTTAGGGCTAGGGCGATGATTAGAATTAGGTTTAGGTCTAGGGTTAGGTTTCTGTTAGAATTAAGGCTACATTTGGGGTTAGGATGAGGGCTAGGGTTTGTGTTAGGGTTAGGGCAAGTTTTAGGCATAAGGATAATCTCAGGTTTAGGGTTATGGCTAAGATAGTTATAGGGTTAGGTTCACGGCTAGGTCTAATGTTAGGTTTAGAGTAAGACCCAGGTTAAGAATAAGGTGTATTTTTAGGGTCAGGATCAGGTTTCAGGTTTGTGTTAGTTTAATTATTTGGTTAGGGCTCAAATTTGTGTTAGGGTTAGAATTAGGGATAGATTTATGAATAGGTTTAGGTTTAGGATTCAGGTTAAGATTAGGGTAATTTGTAGGGTTAGGGTTAGTGATACAGTTAGCGTTAGGCCTAGGGTTAGTATTTGGTTTAGGGTTATTGTTAGGGTAATGAATAGCATTAGAGCTAGGGTTAGGGCTATGGTTTTGGATAGGATTACTGCTAGCGTTAAGGTTAGATTTAGGCTAGTGCTAGGGTTAGGGTTTTGGTTAGGTTTAGGGTACAGGTTAGGTTTTGAGCTAGGTTTAGTTCTAGGGTGAGTGTTAGCTTTAGGATTATGTCTAGGATTAGATTTACAGTTAAGGTTAGGATTAGTGTTACAGTTATGGATAAGGTTATCTTTAGAGTTAGGTTAATGGATAGGGTTAGATATTGTTTTAGGGATAGGGGTAATCTTAGGTTTAGGGTTAGTGTTAGGGTTAGGGCTAAGATTATCATTAGATTTCGGGTAATGTATGATGTTAGATGTCAGGTTAGGGTTAGGGATAGTTTTAGGTTTAGGGTTAGTGTTAGGGTTAGGGCTAAGGTTGGTGTAAGAGTAATGGTTAGGGTCTTATCTAAGTTTAAGGCTACAATGAGGGTTAAGTTTAGCGTTAGGTCTAGGATTAGGTTTACAATTAGGATTAGAGCTAGAGTTATCATTAGGGTTAAGGTTCGGTTTAGTGTAATGGATAATTTTAGAGATGGTATTAGGGCTAGTGTTAACATTATGATTAGGGCTAGGATTAGGATTAGGTTTAGGGATAGGGCTAGGTTTATGTTTAGGATTCAGTTTTGGGTTTTATCTAGGGTTAGGACTAAGGCGAGGGTTAGGGTTAGCTTTAGTGTTAGGCTTAGGGTAAGGAATAAGCTTAGGTTAGGGTTAGGATTATGCTTTGGGCTAGATTTAGGCCTAGGATTAGGGCTAGGTTTTGTGTTAGGTTTAGAGCTAGTTTTAGTGCTATGGTAATGTAAGGGTTATGTTTACATTTATGGCTAGGTCTAGTGTTAGGTTTTGGTTTCGGTTAGGGTCAGTTTTATAGCTAGGTTTAGTATTAGTGTCAGGGTCTGTGTTTGGATTAGGGTTAGGGTAGGGCAAAAGACAGAATTAGGATTGGTTAGGTATAGAGGTAAGGTTAGTGTTTGGCTTAGGTTAAGGGTTATCATTAGAGCTAGGGCTAGTTTTTTGTTTAGGTCTTGGTGAAAGATATGGCTAGATTTTTGATTAGGTTTAATCTAGGTCTAGTGTTAGGGTTAGGTTTATATATAGGATTATGGGTAGAGCTACTGTTAGGGTTTAGTTTAGGTTCAGGGTCAGAATAAGGGTCAGGGTTAGGGTTAGGATTTAGGTTATTGTTAAAACAAGAATGAAGGCTAGAGTTAGGACTAGTAATAGGGTTAGTGTTTGGGTTAGACTAAGGATTAGTTTTAGGACTAGGGTTAGCATTAGGGTTGGGGTTTGGCTAGGGTAAAGCATAAGGTTTGAGCTAGGGTTAGAGCTAGGTTTCGGGTTAGGGTTAGGGCTAGTGTTAGGGTTAGGGTTAGGGTGAAAGCTAGGGTTAGGTCTCAGATTTGGGCTAGGTTTTGGTTAGCATTAGGTTCAAGGTTATGGCTAATATATGATTTAGCTTTATGGTTAGAACTAGTTTTAGAATTAGGGTTAGGACTAGGTCTAGTGTTAGGGTAAGGTTTAGGTTTAGGGTGATGTTTACAGGTACGGTTAGTGTTAATGTCAGAGACAGGTTCAGGGGTAGTTTTAGGGTTAAGATTAGGACTGGAATTAGGGCTAGGCTTAGGGCTAGATGTAAGGTTAGGGTTTGGTTGAGGTAAAAGTTTAGGGTTAGTGTTATGGCTCAATTTTGTTTTAGGGCTAAGCCTATGGTTAGGACTAGTTTTAGGATTAGCATTAGGGTTAGGGCTAGAGTTAGGGTTAGGTTTAGGTGTAGAATTAGGGTTAGATTTTGAGTTAGATTTAGATCTAGGTTTAGGGCAAGGTGTAAGGTTAGGGCTAGGGTTATTCTAGGCTTAGGGATAGGAATAAGGTTACGGTAAGTGATAGGGTAGGAATTAGGGCTAGGGCTAGTGTGAGAGTCATAGTTAGTCTTAGAGCTAGGGTTAGGGTTAGGTTTAGGATTAGGGCTAGGGTTAGTGTTAGGGTTAGTTCTAGGGTTAAGGTTAGTGTTAGGGTTAGTGTTAGGGTTAGGGTTTGGGTTAGGTTTAGGGTAAGCGATGGGGTTATAACTAGTTTTAGGGCCAGGGAAAGGGTTAGAATTAGGGTTTAGTTATGATTAAGGCTAGTTTTGGGGCTAGGATGAGAGGTAGTGTTCGTGTTAGGTTTAGGGCTAGAATTAGGGCTAGGGTGAATGTCAGGTCTAGGGTTACAGTTAGGGATATGTTTTGGGTTATGTTTATGGTTAGGTCTAGTGTAAAGGTTAGATTTACGGTAAGGGTCAATTAAAGCTATGTGTATTATTAGGGTCAGTGTATGGCTTAAGGTTTGGTTTAAGTTAAGGTTTAGGCTTAGGGCTCGAATTAGCATTAGGTTTAGAGTTCGGGTTAGGGTCATGAATAGTCTTCGGATTAAGGTTCAGGTTAGTTTTAGGGTAATGGATAGGATTAGGGATTACAGTAGTTTTGGGTTAAGCCTAGGGTTATCATTAGGGTTAGGATTATGGTTAGGATAATGTATAGAATTAGATCTAGGTTTAGGGCTAGGGTTATGGTTAGGATTAGGGCTAGGGTTAGAGTAGTGGATATAATTAGAGCTATGTTTAGGGCTATGGTTAAGGTTAGGATTAGGGCTAGTGTTAGGTTAGGGTTTGGGATAGGGCTAGGGTTATGTTAAGGGGAAATGTTAGGCTTTGAGCTAGGGTTAGGTCTAAAGCAAGGCTTAGGGTTAGGGTTAGGGCTAGGGTTAGGTTTAGGGTTACACTTAGGGCTAGTTCAGGCCTAGGATTAGGGCTAGGTTTTGTGTTAGTTTAGGCCTAGGGTTAGGGCCATGGGTAATGTAAGAGCTAGGTTTTGATTAGGGCTAGTTTTATGGTTAGGGTTATGGCTAGGTCTAGTGTTAGGATTAGGGTTTGGGTTAGGGTGATCTTTGGATCTAGGATTATGTTAGGGACAGGGCCAGTGTTAGGATAGAGTTAGTGTTGGGGTTAGTGCCAGAATTAGGACTAGAGTTAGGTCTAGGAGAAGGGTTAATATTTGGGTTAGGTTAAGGGTTATTGTTAGGCCTAGGGCTAGGTTGTTGTTCAGGTCTAGGGCTAAAGATATGGCTAGAATTTAGGATTAGATTTAGGTCTAGTGTAGTGTTACATTTAGGTTTATGTATAGGATTACCAGTTTTGGTTTAAATATAGGATTAGGGTTCAGTTTCGGGTTAGGGTCAGGTTTAGACCTACAGTTAGTGTTAGGGTCAGAATAAGTGTCAGGGTTAGGGTTTGGGCTATGGTTAGGGTTAGAGCTAGAATGAAGTTTAGAGTTAGGACTAGCAATAGGATTAGGGTTTGGGCTTGGCTATGGATTAGGGTTAGGACTAGGGTTAGCATTAGGTTTAAGGTTTAGCTTATGGTAATGGATAGGGTAAGAGCTAGGATTAGAGCTAGGGTTAGAGTATGGGTTAGGGCTAGTTTTAGGATTAGGGTTAAAATAGGGTTAACACTCAGATGAGGGCCAGGTTTGGGGTTAGGTTGGGGCTAGTCTTGGGCCTACAACTAATGGTTGAACCAGGGTTATGATTAGGCTAATTTTGTGTAAGTGTTATGGCTAGGTGAAGTGATAGGGTTAGGGTTAGCATTAGCGTGATGTTTAGAGCTAGGGTTAGTGTTAGGGTCAGGGTCAGTGTTCGGGTTATAGTTAGGGTTAGGACTAAACCCAGAATTATCACTAGAGTTAAGTCTAGGGGTAGGATTAGTGTTTGTATTAGGTTACGGTTTGTCATCGGGGCTAGGGCTAGCTTTTTGTTTAGGTCTAGGGCTAGAGATATGGCTAGATTTAGTATTAGGTTTAGGTCTAGGATTAGTGTTATGGTTAGGTTTAGGAATAGGTTTATTTCTCGTGCTAGTTTTAGGGTTCAGTATAGAGTTAGGATCAGGTTTAGACCTACGGTTACCATTAGAGTCAGAATAAGTGTCAGGTTTGAGTTATGGTTAGAGCTAGAATGAGGGCTAGGGTTAGCACTAGTAATAGGGATAGGGTTTGGGTTAGGCTAAGGATTAGGGTTAGGCCTATAGTTAGCATTAGGGTTAGAGTTAGTTTAGGGTAAGGTATAGGATCAGAGCTAGGGTTAGGGCTATGTTTAGAGTTAGGTTTAGGGCTAGAGTTTGGTTTCGGTTTTGGGTTAAAGCTATGCTTAGGTCTTGCATTAAGTCTAGGTTTTGGTTAGAGTTAGGGCTAGGTTTAGAGTTATGGCCAATGTAGGGACTAGGGTTTTGATTTGGGCTAGTTATAGGATTAGGGTTAGGACTAGGTCTAGTTGTAGGATTAGGTATAACATTAGGGTGATGTTTAGAGCTAGGGTGAGTGTTAGGGTAAAATTCAAGGTCAGAGTAGTTTTAGGGTTAGGGTTTGGACTCGAATTAGGGCTAGGGTTAGGGCTAGCTGTAGAGTTAGGTTTTGGTTTAGGATAAGTTTTAAAGTTAGGGCTATGGCTCAGTTTTGTTTAAGGGCTAGGGCTATGGTTAGGGCTAGTTTTAGGCTTAGCATTAGGTTTAGGGCTAGTGTTAGTTTTAGGTTTAGGCTTAGGTTAAAGTTAGATTTAGGTTTAAGATTAAGTCTAGGGTTAGGTCTAGGGCTAAGGATAGGGGTACTGTTAGGTGTCTTGGTTTATGGCTAGGATTAGGGTTATGATAAGGAATAGGACTAGAACTAGGAATAGGGCTAGGGTAAGAGTGAGAGTTAGTCTTACAGCTAAGGTTAGTGTTTGGTTAAGTATAGGGCTTAATTAGGGCTAGTAATAGGGCTAGGTTTATGGTTATGTTTAGGCCTAGAGTAAGTTTTAGGCTTATGGTTAGGTTTAGTGTAAGCGATGGGCTTCGAGCTAGGGATAGGGCTAGGGTGAAGTTTAGAATTAGGGTTAAGGCTAGCGTTTCATTAGAGTTATGATTAATGCTAAGTTTAGGGCTAGGATGAGGGTAATGTCAGAGACACGTTCAGGGGTAGTATTAGGGTTAAGATTGGGACTCGAATTAGGGCTAGGCTTAGGGCTAGATGTAAGGTTATGGTTTGGTTGAGGTAAAAGTTTAGGGTTAGTGTTATGGCTCAATTTTGTTTTAGGGCTAAGCCTATGGTTTAGGATAAGTTTTATGATTAGAATTAGGGTTAAGGCTAGTGTTAGGGTTAGGTTTAGGTGTAGAAATAGGGTTAGATATAGAGTTATATTTATATCTAGGGTTAGGGCAAGGTGTAAGGTTAGGTTTAGGGTTATTCTAGGCTTAGGGCTGGGAATAAGGTTATGGTAAGTGATAGGGTAGGAATTAGGGCTGGGGCTAGGGTGAGAGTTATGGATAGTCTTAGAGCTAGGGTTAGGTTTAGGTTTAGGATTAGGGCTAGGGTTAGGGTAGTGGATATAATTAGAGCTATGTTTAGGGCTATGGTTAAGGTTAGGATTAGGGCTAGTGTTAGGTTAGGGTTTGGGATAGGGCTAGGGTTATGTTAAGGGGAAATGTTAGGCTTTGAGCTAGGGTTAGGTCTAAAGCAAGGATTAGGGTTAGGGTTAGGGCTAGGCTTAGGTTTAGGGTTACACTTAGGGCTATGTTCAGGCCTAGGATTAGGGCTAGGTTTTGTGTTAGTTTAGGCCTAGGGTTAGGGCCATGGGTAATGTAAGAGCTAGGGTTTTGATTAGGGCTAGTTTTATGGTTAGGGTTATGGCTAGGTCTAGTGTTAGTATTTGGTTTTGTGTTAGGGTGAGCTTTGGAGCTAGGATTATGTTAGGGTCAGGGCCAGTGTTAGGTTAGAGTTAGTGTTGGGGTTAGTGCCAGAATTAGGACTAGGGTTAGGTCTAGGGATAGGGTTAGTATTTGGGTTAGGTTAAGGGTTATTGTTAGGGCTAGGGCTAGGTTGTTGTTCAGGTCTAGGGCTAGAGATATGGCTAGAATTTAGGATTAGATTTAGGTCTAGGGTAGTGTTACATTTAGGTTTATGTATAGGATTACCAGTTTAGGTTTAAATATAGGATTAGGGTTCAGTTTCGGGTTATGGTCAGGTTTAGACCTACAGTTAGTGTTAGGGTGAGAGTAAGTGTCAGGATTAGGGTTTGGGTATGGGTTAGGGTTAGAGCTAGAACGAAGGTTAGAATTAGACTAGTAATAGGGTTAGGGTTTGGGTTCTGCTATGGATTAGGGTTAGGACTAGGGTTAGCATTAGGTTTAAGGTTTAGCTTATGGTAATGGATAGGGTAAGAGCTAGGATTAGAGCTAGGGTTAGGGTATGGGTTAGGGCTAGTTTTAGGATTAGGGTTAAAAATAGGGTTAGCACTCAGATAGGGCCAGGTTTGGGGTTAGGTTGGGGCTAGTGTTAGGCCTACAACTAATGGTTGAACCAGGGTTATGATTAGGACTACTTTTTGTGTAAGTGTTATGGCTAGGTCAAGTGTTAGCGTTAGGGTTAGCGTTAGCGTGATGTTTAGAGCTAGGGTTAGTGTTAGGGTCAGGGTCAGTGTTCGGGTTATAGTTAGGGTTAGTACTAAACCCAGAATTATCACTAGAGTTAAGTCTAGGTGTAGGATTAGTGTTTGTATTAGGTTATGGTTTGTCATCGGGGCTAGGGCTAGCTTTTTCTTTAGGTCTAGGGCTAGAGATATGGCTAGATTTAGTATTAGGTTTAGGTCTAGGATTAGTGTTATGGTTAGGTTTAGGAATAGGTTTATTTCTCATGCTAGTTTTAGGGTTCAGTATAGAGTTAGGATCAGGTTTAGACCTACGGTTACCATTAGAGTCAGAATAAGTGTCAGGTTTGAGTTATGGTTAGAGCTAGAATGAGGGCTAGGGTTAGCACTAGTAATAGGGATAGGGTTTGGGTTAGGCTAAGGATTAGGGTTAGGCCTATAGTTAGCATTAGATTTAGAGTTAGTTTATGGTAATTTATAGGATCAGAGCTAGGCTTAGGGCTATGTTTAGAGTTAGGTTTTGGGCTAGAGTTTGGTTTCGGTTTTGGGTTAAAGCTATGCTTAGGTCTTGCATTAAGTCTAGGTTTTGGTTAGAGTTCGTGCTAGGTTTAGAGTTATGGCCAATGTAGGGACTAGGGTTTTGATTTGGGCTAGTTATAGGATTAGGGTTAGGACTAGGTCTAGTTGTAGGATTAGGTATAACATTAGGGTGATGTTTAGAGCTAGGGTTATTGTTAGGGTAAAATTCAAGTTCAGAGTAGTTTTAGGGTTAGGGTTTGGACTCGAATTAGGGCTAGGGTTAGGGCTAGCTGTAGAGTTAGGTTTTGGTTTAGGATAAGTTTTAAAGTTAGGGCTATGGCTCAGTTTTGTTTAAGGGCTAGGGCTATGGTTAGGGCTAGTTTTAGGCTTAGCATTAGGTTTAGGGCTAGTGTTAGTTTTAGGTTTAGGCTTAGGGTTAAAGTTAGATTTAGGTTTAAGATTAAGTCTAGGGTTAGGTCTAGGGCTAAGGATAGGGGTACTGTTAGGTGTCTTGGTTTATGGCTAGGATTAGGGTTATGATAAGGAATAGGACTAGAACTAGGAATAGGGCTAGGGTAAGAGTGAGAGTTAGTCTTACAGCTAAGGTTAGTGTTTGGTTAAGTATAGGGCTTAATTAGGGCTAGTAATAGGGCTAGGTTTATGGTTATGTTTAGGCCTAGAGTAAGTTTTAGGCTTATGGTTAGGTTTAGTGTAAGTGATGGGGTTAGAGCTAGGGATAGGGCTAGGGTGAAGTTTAGAATTAGGGTTAAGGCTAGCGTTTCATTAGAGTTATGATTAATGCTAAGTTTAGGGCTAGGATGAGGGCTAGGGTTTGTGTTAGGGTTAGGGCTAGGGTTAGTGTTAGGGCGAATGTCAGATCTAGGGTTACGTTTAGGGATATTTTTAGGGTTAGGTTTATGGCTATGTTTAGTGTAAGTGTAAGGTTTATGGAAGTATCAAGTTTTTAGCTAGGGGTATTATTAGGGTCAGGGTCAGGTTTAGGGTTTTGTTTAGGTTAGGGTTTAGGTTTAGGGCTTGAATTAGCATTAGGTTTTGGGTTAGGGTAATGATAGGGTTTGGTTTAGGGTTCAGGTTAGATTTAGCATAATGGATAGGGTTATGGTTATGGACAGTGTTAGATTTAGGCCTAAGGTTAGCATTATAATTAGGGTTATGTTTATGGTAATTGATAGGGCTAGAGCTAAATTTAGGGCTAGGGTTAAGGTTAGGGTTATGGGTTTGGTTTGTGTTAATGTTAGGGCTAGAATTACGGCTAGGGCAAATGTCAGGTCTAGGGTTATGTTTAGGGATAGTTTTAGGGTTAGGTTTATGGCTAGGTCTAGTATAAAGTTTAGGTTTAGGAGTAGGGTCAAGGTTAGAGCTAGGTATATTATAATGGGAAGTGTCAGAGTTAGGGTTTGTGTTAGGTTAAGATTTAGGTTTAGGGCTCGATTTAGCATTAGGGTTAGGGTTAGGGTAATGATAGGGTTAGGTTTAGGGTTCAGGTTAGGTTTAGGTTAATGAAATAGTTTAGAGTTAGGGATAAGTATAGGGTTAGTCTCAGGGTTACCATTAGGATTTTGGTTATGGTTAGGGTAATGGATAGGGTTAGAGCTAGTGATAGGGCTAGGTTTATGGTTAGAATTCTGGCTAGTTTTAGGGTAAGGTTTAGTGCTATGTTCTGGGTTAGGGTTAGGTTTAGGGTTAGGTTTAAAGCTAAGGTTAAGGCTCAGATTAGGGCTTGGTTTGGGGTTTGGTTAGGGCTAGGGTTAGGGCTATGGCTAATGTATGATCTAGTGTTACAATTAGTGCTAGTTTTAGGGTTAGGGTTAGGGGTAGTTCTAGTGTTATGGTTAGTTTTAGGGTTAGGGTGATGTGTAGAGTAAGGGTTATTGTTATTGTTAGGGTCAGTGTCAGAGTCAGGGTTAGTTTTAGGGTTAAGGTTAGAACTCGAATTAGGGCTAAAGTTAGTACTAGGTGTAAGGTTAGGTTCAGCTTAGATTAAGGGTTTGGGATATAGGTTGGCTTTGTTTTATGGCTAGGGCTCTGGTTATGGCTAGATTATGGATTAGCATCAGGGTTAGGGCTAGTGTTAGGTTGAGGTTTAGGTTTAGAGTTAGGGTTAGATTTAGAGTTAGTGTTAGATCTAGGGTTAGGGCTAGGGCTAGGGCTAAATTATGCAAGTATTAAGGCTAGGGTTAGTGTTGCATTTATACCAAGGTGTTGGGCTAGAGTTAGGGTTAGTATTGGTATTAAGGTTAAGTTTAGGGGAATGGGTGTGGTTATAGCTAGCTTTAGGGCTAGGGTGAGCATTATAATTAGGATTAGGAGTAGGGTTATGGTTCAGTTAAGAATTAAGGCTAGGTTTAGGGCTAGGTTAAGGGCTAGGGTTTCTGTTAGGGTTATGGCTAGGACCAGATCTAGGGCTAATATCATGTCTAGGGTTAATGTTAAGGATAGTTTTAGGGTTAGGTTATGGCTAGCTCTAGTGTAAGAGTTAGGTTTTGATTATAGGTTTAGGTTAAAGATCAGCTTTAGGGCTTGGGTCATTATTAGGGTCAGGGTCACGGTCAGGGTTAGCATTTGGTTTAGCTAAAGGTTTAGGGTTAGGGCTCGAATTAGAGTTAGGATTAGGTTTAGGGTTAGCATAATGGAAAGGTTTAGTTTAGGTTTCAGTTAAGGTTTAGAGTAATGGTTGGGTGAGGTTTAGCAATCGGTTTAGGGTTAGCATTAGGGTTAGAGTTATGTTTAGTGTAATGGACAGGTTTATAGCTAGGGTTAGGGCTAGGTTATGATTTGGATTAAGTCTAGGATTAGGGCTAGGTTTAGGGATAGGGATAGGGTGTGATTTAGGATAAGTTTTAGAGTTAGGTAAGTGTTAGGTTTAGGGATAGGGTTATTATTAGGTTAAGGTAAGGGTTAGTGTTTGAGCTAGGGTTAGGGCTAGGGTGAGGGTTAGATTTACGTTTAGGTCTAGGTTTACATTTATGGTTAGAGTTAAGTTTAGTGTTAGGGATAGAGTTTTAATTAGGGGTAGGGTAAGGGTTAGGGTAATGGACATAGTTAGAGCTAAAAGTTCAGTCTAGGTTTAATGTTAGGATTAGGGTTAGGTTTAGGGTTAGGGTTTAGGATAGAGCTAGGTTTATGTTTAGTGTAAAGGTTAGGCTTTGAGCTAGGGTTAAATCTAAGGCAAGGCGTATGTTAGGGCTAGGATTAGAGCTAGGGTTAGGCTGAGGGTTATGCTTAGATCTAAGTATAGGACTAGGATTAGGGCTAGGTTTTGTGTTAGGTTTAGGACAATGTGTAATATATGAACTAGGTTTATGTTTAGGGCTAGTTTTAGGGTTGGGGTTATGGCTAGGTCTAGTGTTAGGTCTAGGTTTTGGGTTAGTGTCAGGTTTAAAGCTAGGTTCAGTGTTAGAATCAGGGTCTGTTTTGGGGATAGGTTTAGGGTTAGGTTTAGAGCCAGAATTAGCAATAGGTTTAGTTCTAGAGGTAGGGTAATTTTTCGGTTTAGGTTAAGAGTTATTGTTAGGGCTAGTGCTAGGTTTTTGTTTAGGTCTAGGGCTAGAGTTATAGCTATATTTAGGATTAGCTTTGGGTCTAGGTCTAGTGTTAGGCTTAGGTATGAATATAGGGTTACCAGTAGGGCTAGTATTAGGATTTGGTTTAGGGTTTTGGTCGGGTTTAGGCCTAGGGTTACTGTTAGGGTCAGATGAAGGTCAAAGTTATGTTTAGAGGTATAAAGAGGGCTAGGGTTAAGACTAGTATTATGGTTATAGTTTAAGTTAGGCTAAATATTAGGGTTAGAGCTAGGGTTAGTATTTGGGTTAGGGTTTGGCTTAGTGTAAGGAATAGGGTTGGAGTTAGGTTTAGGCTAGTGTTTGTGTTAGGGTTAAGACTAGTATTAGGGTTAAAGCTAAGGTTACGGCTAGGATTAGGGTTAGAATTTGTGTTAGGGTTAGGGCTACGGTTAGGACAATGACTAATGTACAAACTAGGGTTATGATTAAGGCTAGTTTTAGGTTAGGTTAAGGCTAGAAATAGTGTTAGGGTTAATTTAAGTTTAGGGTGATTTTTAGAGCTAGGATTAGTGTTAGGGTCAGTGTCAGGGTCAGGGTTAGTTTTAGAGGTAGTTTTAGGGATAGGTGTGTAGGGTTAGGGTTTGATTTAGGTTAAGTGTTAGGATTAGGGCTATGGCTTGGTTTTGGTTTATGGTTAGGGCTAGGGAGAGGGCAAGTTTTAGGATTAGCATTATGGTTAGGGGTAGTGTTAGGGTTTGGTTTAGGCTTATTGTTACAGTTATATTTGGAGTTAGGTTTAGATTTAGACTTAGGCTTAGATCTATGGTTAGGATTAAGGCTAAGGATAGAACTAGGGCTAGGGCTATGGCAAAAGTTAGATTTAGTCTTATGGCTAAGTTTAGGGTTATGATAGAATTAAATAAAGGCTAGGATTAGCACTAGGTTTTGTGTTAGGCCTAGGTTTAGGGCGAGGGTTAGGGTTAGGTTTAGGGTTATGGTTAATTTTTAGGTACAGGATGAGCTTATAGGTAGATTCAGGGCTAGGGCAAAAAATAGAATTAGGGTTAGGGCTCGGGTTATGGTTCGGGTTAGGATTAAGCCTAGGTTAAGGGCTAGGATATGGCTAGGGCTAATTTCAAGTCTAGTGTTATGGTTAAAAATAGTTTTAGGGTTAGGTTTATGGCTACATCTAGTGTAAGAGTTAGGTTTAGGCTTAGGGTCAGGTATAGAGCTAAGGGTACTAATAGGGTCAGGGTTGTGATTAGTGTTTTGGATAGGTTAATGCTTAATGTTAGGTCTCAAATTAGCATTAGAGTTAGGATTAGGGTAAAGATAGTGTTAGGTTTAGGTATCAGGTTAGGTTTAGTGTAATGGGTAGGGTTAGAATAAGGGATACAGTCAGGTTTAGGCCCAGGTTTAGCATTTGGGTTAGGGTTATGGTTAGGGTAATGGATAGGGTTAGAGACAGGGGTACAGCTGTGGTCAATGTTATGATTATTGATAGGGTTAGGATTAGGGTTAGGGTTAGGGTTAAATCTAGGGTTATGGCTAGGGTTATAGTTATGATTAGTGGTAGGGTTAGGGGTAAATCTAGGGATAGTGCTCAGAATAAGGCTAGGTTTGGGGTTAAGTTAAGGCTAGGTTCAGGGTTACGGCTAATGTAAGTACCAGGGTTACGATTAGGGCTAATTTTAGGGTTAGGGTTAGGGCTAGGTCTATTGTTAGGTTTAGGTATAGGGTTCGGTTGATATTTAGAGCTAGGGTCAGTGTTAAGTTCAGAGTCATGGTCAGGGTTAGTTTTAGGGTTTGGCTTAAAACTCGAAATAGGGCTAGAGTTATGGCTAAGTGGAGGGTTAGGGCTTAGTTTATATTAAGGGTTAGGGTTAGATCTATGGCTTGGTTTTGTTTTAGGGCTAGGGTTAGTGCTAGTTTTAGGATTAGCCTTAAGGTTAGGGCTAGTGTTAGGTTTATGTTTAGGCTAAGGGTTAGGGTTAGATTTAGAGTTAGGGTTAGATCAAGGATTGCTGCTAGGGCTATGAATAAGGCTAGTATTAGACCTATAGTTTGGGCTAGGATTAGGGTTCCAGTAAAGTATAGGGTTAGAACTAGTGTTAGGACTAAGGTGAGACTTAGAGTTAGTCTTTGGACTAAGGTTAGGGTTAAGGTTAGGGATAGGGCTAAATTAGATCAGGTAAGGGATAAAGATAGAACTAGGGTTAGGGTTAGAGTTAGGGTTAAAGCTAGGTTTAGAGCTTGAAATAGGGCAAGTTTTTGTTGTAGGGTTAGGGCTAGGGTTAGGGCAATGGCTAATGTAAGAACTAGGGTTACCATTAGGGTTAGTTTTAGGGTTAGAGTTAAGGGTAGGTCTAGTGTTAGGGTTAGGTTTAAGGTTAGAGTGATATTTAGAGCTAGGGTTAGTGGTAGGATATGAATGAGGGTCAGGGTTAGGGTTAGGACTCAAATTAGGGATAGGGTTACTGGTAGGTTTTGGTTTAAGGTTAGGATGGTGTTTAGAGCTAGGGTGAGTGTTAGGATATGAGTCAGTGTCGGGGTTACTTTTAAAGTTGCGTTTAGGAGTCAAATAAGGGCTAGGGATAGTTCTAGATGTAGTATTAGGGTGGTTTAAGTTAAGGTTTAGGGTTATGGCTTTGCTTGGTTTTGTTTTACTGCTAGGGTTAAGGTTAGTGCTAATTTTATAATTAGCATTAGGGTTAGGGCTAGTGTTATTGTTAGGCTTAATCTTAGGGTTAGGGTTAGATTTAGATTTAGGGTTAGATCTAGGTTTAGAGTTAGGAATGAGGATAGGGCAAGTGTTAGGGCTAGGGTTAGAATATGGTATGTAATAGGGTTAGAACTAGGGATAGGGCTAGTGTAAATTAGAGTTAGTCTTAGGGCTTGAGTTAGGGAAATGGATAAATTAGGGCTAGAATTAGGGCTATGGTTAGTGTTCAGCTTAAATATAGAGTAGGGTTTGAGTTAATATTATGTTTAGGGTAAGGGATGATGTTATAGCTAGGTTTAGAGGTAGGGTGATATTTAGAATTAGGGTTAGGGCTTTGGTTACAGTTAGGGTTATGATTAAGGCTAGGTTTAGTGCTAGGATGAGGGCTAGTGTTTATTTTAGGGTTAGCACTAGGATTTGGTGTATGCCTAATTTCAGGTCTCGAATTATGTTTGAAGATAATTTTATGTTTAGGATTATGGCTATGTGTAGTGTAAGGGTTAGGTTTAGGGGTAGGGTCAGGTTGAGGGCTAGGGGTATTATTATGGACAAGGTCTGGGTTAAGGTTTGGGATAGATTAAGGTCTAAACTAAGGTATTGATTTAGCATTGGGGTTAGGGTAGAGTAATGATAGGGTTAGTATTAGGGTTCGGGTTAGGTTTAGGGTTATGGATAGAAATAGGATTAGAGATAGCAATAGGTTTAGGCCTAGGGTTAGCATTAGGGCTAGGGTTATGTTTATGGTAATGGATAAGGTAAGGGCTAGGGTTATGGTTAGGGCTTGTGTTAGCTTTAAAAGTCAGGATAGGGCTCAGATTATGGCTAGGTTTTGGATTAAGTTAGTGCTAGGGTTAGGGTTATGGCTAATGTAAGTACTAGAGTTACATTTAGGGCTAATTTTAGGGTTAAGTTTAGGGCTAGGTTGAGTGTTATGGTTAGGTTTAAGGTCAGGGTGATGTTTAGAGCTAGGGTTAATGTTAGTGTCAGAGTCAGGGTCAGAGTTAGTTATAGGGTTTGGCTTTAAAACTCAAATTAGGTCTAGGGTTAGGGGTAGGTGTATTGTTAGGGTTTCGTTTAGTTTAAGGATTAGTGTTAGAGCTATGGCTCAGTTTTGTTTTAGGCTAGGGCTAGGGTTAGGGCTAGTTTTAGGATTAGTGTTAGGCTTAGGGCTAGTGTTTGGGTTAGGCTTAGACTTCAGGTTAGGGTTAGATTTATAGATAGGTGTTGATCTAAGGTTAGTGCTAGGGCTAAGGATAGGGCAAGGGTTAGGACAATGGTTAGGGTTAGGGTAAGGGTTATGGTAAGGAATAGGGTTAGAACTAGTGATAGGGCTAGTGTGAGAGTTAGATTATTTCTTATGGCTAGGTTTAGGGTTATGGTTAGGGCTAGGGCTAAATTAGGGCTAGGGTTAGTGTTAGGTTTAGGCTTAGGTTTAGGGTTAGAGTTAGTGTTACATTTAGTTTAAAGGAATGGGTTATAGCAAAAGTGAGGGCTTGGTGAGGGTTAGTATTAGGGTTAGGGACAGGGTTAGGGTAAGGGTTATGATTAAGGCTAGGGTTTAAGGCTAGGATGAGGGCTAGTGTTTGTATTAAGTTTAGGGCTAGTATTAGATCTAGGGCTAATGTCAGGTCTAGGGCTACAATTAGGGAAACATTTAGTGTTAGGTTTATAGCTTAGTGAAGTGTAAGGGTTAGATTAAGGGTAAGGGTCAATTTTAGAGCTAGGGTTATTATTAGGGTCAGAATCAAGGTTAGGGTTTAGGTTAGGGTTTAAGATTAGGGCTCAAAATAGCATTAGATTTAGGGTTAGGGTATTGTCAGAGTTAGGTTTAGGGTTTAGTGGTGGTTTAGTGTAATGAATAGGGTTAGGGTTAGGCCTAGGTTTAGCATAAGGGATAGGATTATCATTAGGGTATGGATAGAGTTAGACCTAAGTTTAGGGCTAGGGTTATGTATAGGATTAGGGATTTTGTTTGGGTTAGTGTTAGGTTTAAGTTAAGGGTTAAAGCTAGGATAAGGACTCTGATTAAGGCTAGGTTTTGGGTTAGGTTAGGTCTAGGGTTAAGACTATGGCTAATGTACGAAGTAAGGTTATGATTAGCGCTAGTTATAAGGTTAGGGTTAAAGCTAGGTCTAGTGTTTGGTTTAGATTGACAGTTACAATGATTTTAGAGCTAGGTTTAGTGTTAGGGTCTGAGTCAGGGTCAGGGTTAGTTTTCAGGTTAGGGTTAGGACTAGAATTAGGGATAAGGTTAGGGATAGGGTTGGGGCAAGGTGTAAGTTTAGGGTTTGGTTTAGGTTAAGGGTTAGGATTAGAGCTATGACTCGGTTTTGCTTTAGGGCTAGGGCTAGGTTTAGGGCTAAGATTAGGTCTAGGTTTAGGGTGATGGTAAGGGAAAAGGTTAGAACTACACTATAGGTCTAAGGCAAGAGTTATAATTAGTCATAGGGCTAGGATTATGTTTAGTGTTAGGGATAGGTTAAGGTTTAGGGTTAGGGCTCAAATTAGCATTAGGATTATGTTTAGGGTTAGGATAATGGATAGGGTTAGCATTATGGAGAGGGTTAGGGCTAAGACTAGGGCTAGTGTTAATGTTACGGTTAGGCCTAAAATTAGAGTAGGGTTAGGATTAAAGCTAGGTTTACATCTGGGATTAGGGCAAGTGTTAATGTTAGAGTTAGGGTTAGGTTTAGGGCTAGGTTTAGTTTTAGGGTTTGTATTAGGGTTAGGTTTAGGGTAAGGGATGAGATTATACCTTGTTTTAGGGATAGGTTGAGGGTTGGAATTAGGGTTAGGGTTAGGGTTAGGGTTATGATGAAGGCGAGGATTATGTCTAGGATGTGGGTTAAGGTCTGTGTTTGGGTGAGGACTAGGATTACAGCTAGGGCTAATATCAGGTATAGGGTTAGGTTTAGAGATAGTTTTAGGTTTAGGTTTATATCTAGGTCTATTGTACGGGTTAGGTTTATGGTTAGGGTCAGATTTAGAGCAAGGGGTATTATAAGGGTCAGGGTTAGGGTTTAGGTTAGGTTATGGTTTATGGATAGGGCTCGAATTAGCATTAGATTTAGTGATAGGTTAATGATAGTTTTAGGTTGAGTGTTCAAGTTAGGTGTAGGGTAATGGATAGGGTTAGGGATGGGCATAGGATTAGGGTTTGGCCTAGGGTTAGCATAAGTGTTAGGATTATCCTTAGGGTAATGGATAGGGTTAGAGCTAGGGTTAGGGCTAGGGTTATGCTTAGGATTGGGTCTAAGGTCAGGTTTAGGCTTAGGGTTAGGGGTATGTTTAGCGTTAGGGTTAGTTTTAGGGTTAAAGTTAGGGTAGGGCTTGGATTAGGGCTAGGTTTTGCAATAGGTTAGGGCTATGGCTTAGGGCTAGGTATACTTTCAGTGTTAGGGTGATGTTTAGAGCTAGGGTTAGTGTTAATGTCAGGGTCAGTGTTCAGATTAAGATTATGGTTAGAATTAAAGCCAGAATTAGGACAAGGGTTAAGTCTAGTGGAAGAGTTTGTGTTTGCCTTAGGCTAAGGGTTATTATTAGGGCTAGGTCTAGGTTTTTCTTTAGGTCTATGGCTAGAGTTATGGCTAGATTTAGGATTAGGTTTAGGTCTAGAGCGAGTGTTGGGGTTATGTTTAGGTATAAGGTTACTGGTAGTGCTAGTGTTAGAGTTTGGTTTAGGGTTAGGTTCAGGTTTAGACCTACAATTAGTGTTAGGGTCAGAATAAGGGTCAGGGTTAGGGTTAGGGTTTGGGTTATGATTAGGGCTAAATTTAGGTTTAGGGTTGGGGCTAGGACTAGTGTTATCACGAGTAATAGCATTAGTGTTTGGGTTAAGTTAAGGATTAGGCTTAGAATTAGGTTTAGAATTATTGTTAGGGTTTGGCTTAGGGTAAGGGATAGGGTTAGAGCTAGGGTTAGGGGTAGAGTTAGGGTTAAAGCTAGGTTTAGAGCACAGATTAGGGCTAGTTTTTGTGTTAGGATTATAGCTAGGGTTAGAGTAATGTCTAATGTAAGAACTAGGGCTGCAATTAGGGTTAGTTTTAGGGTTATGGTTAGGGGTTAGACCTCTAGTGTTAGGATTAGTTTAAGGTTAGGGTGATATTTAGAGCTAGTGTTAGTGTTAGATTAATAATCAGGGTCAGAGTTAGTTTTAAGGTTAGGGTTAGGACTCAAATTACATCTAGGGTTACTGTCTGTGTTTGCTTTAAGGTTAGGATGGTGTTTAGAGCTAGGGTGAGTGTTAGGATATGAGTCAGAGTCAGGGTTAGTATTAAGGTTAAGGTTAGGACTCGAATTAAGGCTAGAGTTTGGTCTAGGTGTAGTAATAGGATTTGGATTAGTTAAGGTTTAGTATTAGGGCTATTGCTTGGTTTTGATTTACTGCTAGGGTCAGGGTTAGGGCTAGTTTTACGAGTTGAGTTAGTGTTAGGGCTAGTTTTTATATTAGGCTTAGGCTTAGGTTTAGTGTTAGATTTAGAGTTAGGGATAGATCTAGGATTATGTCTAGGAATAAGGACAGGGCAAGGTTTATGGCTAGGGTTAGAGTTAGGGTTAGGTAAGTGATAGGGTTAGAACTAGGGATAGGGCTAGTGTGAAAGTTAGAGTTAGTCTTAGGGCTAGGGTTAGGGTTAGCAATAGGGTTAAATTAGGGCTAGAATTAGGGCTAGGGTTATGGTTCCGCTTAGGCCTAGCATTAGGTTTAGTGTTAGAGTTAAGTTTAGGGTAAGGATTGGTATTAGAGCTAGATGTAAAGGTAGGGGTAGTGTTAGAATTAGGATTAGGCCTATGGTTAGGGTTAGGGTTATGATTAAGGCTGGTTTTAGGGCTAGGATGAGGGCTTGGGATTGTTTTAGGGTAGGGATAGGATTAGCACTAGGACTAATATCAGGTCTAGGGTTATCGTTGAAGATAGTTTTAGGGTTAGGTTTATGGACACAGGTAGTGTAAGGGTTATGTTTAGTTTTAGGTCAGGTTTAGAGCTAGGGGTATTATTAGGGTCAGAGCCTTGGTTAGGGTTTGGTATTATGGTTTAAATATAGGGCTTGAATTAGCATTAAGGTTAGGGTTAGAGTAATCACAGGTTGAGGTTTAGGGTTTAGGTTTGGTTTAGGGTAATGGATAGGGTTAGGATTATGGATAGGTTTAGGTCTAGGCCTAGGGTTAGCATTAGTGTTAGGGTTATAGTTATGGCAATAGATAGGGTTAGGGCTAGGATTATGGTTATGATTAGGGCTAGGGTTAAGGTTAGTACTAGGGTTAAAGCTTGGGTTAGATATTGAATTAGGGCTAGGATTTGTGTTAAGTTGGTGCTAGTGTTAGGGTTATGGCTAATGTAAGTAACAGGGTTACATTTAGGTTTAGGGTTGGGGCTAGGACTAGTGTTAGGTTTAGGTTTAGGGTTAGGGTGATGTTTAGAGATAGGGTTAGTGTAATGGTCAGATTCAGGGCTAGGACTAGTTTTAGGGTTCAGCTTAAAACTCGAATTAGGGCTAAGTTTAGGGTTAGGCTTAGGGTTTGGTTAGGTTAAGGGTTAGGTTTAGGGCTATGTCTGGGTTTTGTTTTAGAGCTAGGGCTAGGATTAGGGCTAGTTTTAGGATTAGCATTAGGGTTAGGGCTAGTGTTAGGTTCAGGTTTAGGCTTAGGGTTAAAGTTAGATTTAGAGTTAGAGTTAGATCTAGGATAGGGCTAGGGCTAAGGATAGGGCTAGAGTTAGGGCTAGGATTATTGTTCCAGTAAGGGATAGGGTTAGAACTAGGGATGCGGCAAGGGTGAGAGTTAGAGTTAGTCTTAGGGCTAGGGTTAGAGCTAAGGTTAGGGATAGGCGTAAATTAGGGCTAAGATTAGGGCTATGGTTAGTGTTAGTGTTAGGCCTAAGTTTAGGGTTAGGGTTAGGATTAAGGCTAGGTTTGGGGATAGGATAAGGGCTGGGGTTTGTGTTAGGGTTAGGGTTAGAAGTAGGGCTTGTGCTAATATCAGGTCTAGACAGTAGATTTAGAATGTTTTATGGCTAGGTCTAGTGTAAGGGTTAGGTTTAGAGTAGGGGTCAGGTTTAGAGCTATGGGAATCTTTAGGGTAAGGTTCAGTGTTTGAGTTTGTTTGAGGTTAGGATTTAGGGTTAGGGCTCTAATTAGCTTTAGGGTCAGGGTTAGGGTAATGATAGGTTTTTGTTTAGGGTTCAGTATATGTTTAGGATAATTGATAAGGTTAGGGTTAGCGATAGGGTTAGGGTTAGGTCTAGAGTTAGCATTAAGGTAAGGGTTATGGTTAGGAGAATAGATATGGTTACAGCTAAGTTTAGGGCTAGGGTTATGGTTAGAAATAGGTCTTGGTTTACGGTTAGGGTTAGGGCTAGTTCTAGGGTTAGTTTTAGGGTTATGTTTAGTGTAAGGGTTGGGTTTTGAGCTAGGTTTAGGGCTAGGGTGAGGGTTAGGATTAGGGTTAGGTCTAGGGATAAGATTACAGTACCATTAGGGTTAGGGTTAGGATTAGGGCTATGGTCATCATTAGGGGTAGTTTTAGGGTTAGGGTAATGGATACAATTAGATGTAGGTTTAGTTTTATGGTTAGAGTTATATTGAGGGTTAGGCTTAGGGTTATGGCTATGGTTATGGTTAGGTTTATGGTAAGGGTTAGTGTTTGAGCTAGGGTTAGGTCTATGGTGAGGGTGAGGTTTAGGGTGAGGTCTAGGATTAGTTTTCTGGTTATGTTTGGGTTTAGGGTTAGGCCTAGGGTTATCAATAGAGTAAGAGTTATATTTAGGGTAATGGGTATCTTTAGAGCTAGGTTTAGTGCTAGAGTTAAGGTTAGGATTAGGGCTAGGTTTAGGGTAAGATATAGGGATAGGTGTAGGTTTATATTTATGGTAAGGGTTAGGTTTTGAGCCAGGGTTAGGACTAAGGTGACGTTTAGGTTAGGGTTAGGGCTACGGTTTGTGTTAGGGTTACGCCTAAGGCTTGGATAAGGCCTAGGATAAGATCTAGATTTTGTGTTAGGTTTAGGCCTAGGGTTAGGGCTATGGGTAATATAAGAGCTAGGGTTATGATTAGGGCTAATTGTAGGGTTAGAGTCATGGCTAGGTCTAGTGTTAGGTTTAGATGTTGTTTAGGCTCAGGTTTAGAGATAGTTTTACTGTTAAAGGCAGCCTCAGGATTAGCGTTAGTGTTAGGGCTAGATTTAGTGTGAGGTTTAGGCTTAGGAATGGGGTTAGATTTAGAGTTATGTTTAGAACTAGGTTTAGTGATAGGGCTAGCGTTAGGGCTAAGGGTAGAGCAAGTTTTAGGGTTATGGTAAGGGATAGGTTTAGAACTAGGAATAGGGCTAGGGCGACAGAATTAGTATTAGTGCTAGTGTTAGGGTTAGCGTTAGGGCTAAATTAGGGCTAGAATCAGGTCTAGGATTAGTGTAAGGGTTAAATCTAGGGTTAGAGTTAGTGTTAGATTTAGGGGAAGGAATGGGGTTATATCTAGGTTCAGATATATGCTGAAGGATAAAATTAGGGATAAGGCTAGAGTTAAGGTTTGGGTTAGGATCAAGGATAGGTTTAGGGCTAGAGAGAGGGCTAGCATTTGTTTTAGGGTATGGCAAAAATTAAGGCTAGGGCTAATATCAGGTCTAGGGTTATGGTTAGGGATAGTTTTAGGGTAAGGTTGATGGCTAGGTCTATATTCAGAGTTAGGTTTAGGGTAAGTTTCATGTTTAGACATAGGGATATTATAATAATCAGGTCAGGTTTTAGGTTTAGATTAGGTTGAGGTTTATGGTTAGTGATCAAATTAGCATTAGGGTAGACTTAGGATTAGTGTAAGGGATAGGGTTAGGTTTAGCTTCAGGTTAGTTTTAGGTTTCATGTTAGGTTTAGGTTAATGGAGAGGGTTAGGGTTAGGCCTAGGGTTAGCATTAGGTTTATGGTTATTGTTTGGGTAATTGATCGATTTAGAGCTATGGTTAGGGCTAGGATTATGTTTAGGATTAGGGCTAGAGTTAGGGTTAGGGTTATGGTTAAGGCTAGGGTTAGGGTTGGGGTTAAGTTTAGGATACAGTTTAGGGTTTAATCTAGGGTTAGTGCTAAGTCTAGGGTTAGGTTTAGGGTTAGGTCAAGGGTTAGGGTTAGTATTAGGGTAAGGGCTAGGGTTAGGGTTAGTGTTATACTTAGGGTTTTCTTACGGTTAGGTTAAGGTTAACGCTCATGGATTTAGTAAGTTTTAGGGCTAGATTAGAATCAGAGCTAGGGATAGAGGTAGATTTAGGGTTAGAGCTAGAGTTAGCATTAGGTTTAGGGTTATGTTTAGGGTAATGGATAGAGTTAGAGCTAGGGTTTGGGCTATGGTTACCATTAGGATTAGGGCTAGGATTAGGGGTAGAGTTTGGGCTAGGGTTTTTTGGGGGGAAGGATTAGGGTTGAAGCTAGACTTAGGGCGAGGGCTAAGTTTTGGGTTAGGTTCCTAACCCTAACACTAATGATAACACTAACCCTAACCCTAATGCTAATATTAACTCTAAACCTAACCCTAAACTTAACGCTAACCCTAACCCTAAGTCTAACACTAACACTAACCATAACCCTCAAACTAAACCTAAACCTTACACTAACCCTAACCCTAATCCTAACCCTAACACAAACACTAACACTAATCCTAAGACTAAGTAAACATAACACAACCCTAACCCTAACACAAACACCAACCCTAACCTAATCCTAACCCTAACACTAAACCTAACTGAAACCTAACCCTAACTTAACCCTAAACCTAAACCTAACCCTAACCCTAATCATAATCATAATACTA